>NC_074667.1:1390190-1444330 GCF_029448725.1 Salvelinus fontinalis
ACAGACACAAAGATCCAGTTCATTTCCTTCACAACACACTCCCATCGTCTATCATCTGACGGGCGTGGTATCTCTCTGTTTTAAACATGTCAAGTGTGTGGGGGAGTGGGGGGTGTGAGAGGCTGTGAGCCTGTATTTTTGCAGTGGTGGAAAAAGTACCCAATTGTCCTACTTGAGTAAAAGTAAAGATACATTAATAGAAAATGACTCAAGTAAAAGTGAAAGTCACCCAGAAAAATACTACTTGAGTAAAAGTCTAAAAGTATTTGGTTTTAAATGTACTTAAGTATTAAAAGTAAATGTAATTGATCAAATGCACTTAAGTATCAAAAGTAAAAGTATAAATCCTTTCAAATTCCTTATGTTTAATGGCACCATTTTTTTTTAAAGCCAGGGGCACATTCCAGCACTCAGAAATAATTTACAAACAAAACATTTGTGTTTAGTGAGTCCACCAGATCAGAGGCAGTAGGGATGACCAGGGATGTTCTCTTGATTAGTGTGTGAATTGGGCCATTTTCCTGTCCTGCTAAGCAGTACTTTTAGGTGTCAGGGAAAACGTATGGAATAAAAAGTACAATAATTTCTTTAGGAAAATAATAAAAGTAAATGTTGTCAAAAACAAAAATAGTAAAGTAAAGTACAGATACAAAAAACCCCAACTACAGTAGTACTTTACACCACTGTATTGTTGTGATTGTGTAGTAGTACTTTACACCACTGTATTGTTGTGATTGTGTAGTAGTACTTTACACCACTGTATTGTTGTGATTGTGTAGTAGTACTTTACACCACTGTATTGTTGTGATTGTGTAGTAGTACTTTACACCACTGTAGTGTTGTGATTGTGTAGTAGTACTTTACACCACTGTATTGTTGTGATTGTGTAGTAGTACTTTACACCACTGTAGTGTTGTGATTGTGTAGTAGTACTTTACACCACTGTATTGTTGTGATTGTGAAATAGTACTTTACACCACTGTATTGTTGTGATTGTGTAGTAGTACTTTACACCACTGTAGTGTTGTGATTGTGTTGTAGTACTTTACACCACTGTATTGTTGTGATTGTGTAGTAGTACTTTACACCACTGTATTGTTGTGATTGTGTAGTAGTACTTTACACCACTGTAGTGTTGTGATTGTGTAGTAGTACTTTACACCACTGTATTGTTGTGATTGTGTAGTAGTACTTTACACCACTGTAGTGTTGTGATTGTGTAGTAGTACTTTACACCACTGTAGTGTTGTGATTGTGTAGTAGTACTTTACACCACTGTAGTGTTGTGATTGTGTAGTACTACTTTACACCACTGTAGTGTTGTGATTGTGTAGTAGTACTTTACACCACTGTAGTGTTGTGATTGTGTAGTAGTACTTTACACCACTGTAGTGTTGTGATTGTGTAGTAGTACTTTACACCACTGTAGTGTTGTGATTGTGTAGTAGTACTTTACACCACTGTAGTGTTGTGATTGTGTAGTAGTACTTTACACCACTGTAGTGTTGTGATTGTGTAGTAGTACTTTACACCACTGTATTGTTGTGATTGTGTAGTAGTACTTTACACCACTGTAGTGTTGTGATTGTGTAGTAGTACTTTACACCACTGTAGTGTTGTGATTGTGTAGTAGTACTTTACACCACTGTAGTGTTGTGATTGTGTAGTAGTACTTTACACCACTGTAGTGTTGTGATTGTGTAGTAGTACTTTACACCACTGTAGTGTTGTGATTGTGTAGTAGTACTTTACACCACTGTAGTGTTGTGATTGTGAAATAGTACTTTACACCACTGTATTGTTGTGATTGTGAAATAGTACTTTACACCACTGTAGTGTTGTGATTGTGAAATAGTACTTTACACCACTGTAGTGTTGTGATTGTGTAGTAGTACTTTACACCACTGTAGTGTTGTGATTGTGTAGTAGTACTTTACACCACTGTAGTGTTGTGATTGTGAAATAGTACTTTACACCACTGTATTGTTGTGATTGTGAAATAGTACTTTACAAGATTATAAGAGAGAGAACGACAGGCAGAGAGAGGGAGATAAAGACAGAGAAGGGGAGAAGGAGAAGGGCAGAAGAAGAGGGGGATCGAGGGGAACATCGTGTCAGGAACTGTGAAGACATAGTGAAGATGAGAGGGTGACAGGCAGGCAGGCAGGCAGGCAGGCAGGCAGGCAGGCAGGCAGGCAGGCAGACAGACAGACAGACAGACAGACAGACAGACAGACAGACAGACAGACAGACAGACAGACAGACAGACAGACAGAGAGACAGAGAGACAGAGAGACAGAGAGACAGAGAGACAGAGAGAGAGTTATTAGGGTCTCCACATACTTTACATACTGTACCATATAGACGTTGCCCCTTACCACTGATCTGGGGTCAGATCTTTCTTCATCCCCTGATGGCTCAGGTTAGGACACGGTGAAGGGAAATGTAATCCTTGATCTGTGGTTAAGGGTAACTTCTACCTCAAGAGTGACTCTGGCTTGCGTCCATATCTGTAGGAATGCTATTTGGAAATCAATATGGGGAACATTCAAACCATACTAGGGCAGTGTCCCAAATCGCACCCTATTCCCTACATAGTGTACCACTTTTGACCAGAGCCCTATCAAACGTAGTGCGCTATAGAGAATAGTGTGCAATTTGGTACACAGCCTACAGGATCACAGCTGGTGTGTAGTGTTGTAATGCGGCTGACTTTTGGCACATGCCTTAAACTTAGTAGTCCCTGTATGTAATAGTGAGAATACATCCTCATGGTTTAACAGCGCAGTGAGGGTTCAGGGTCAAGCTCAGTGCATTCTGGGAAAATATACAAAGTCCAGTAGGCTAAACGTGTGAAAAGTTTTTTCCTGGAAGTCTTCCTCAAACAGTGTTGACTTGGCTGTCTTTTTCCATCAAGCTTTTCACGTCACAGACAGTGATGGTTCACCCCAGGCAGCAGAATAAGTGTCTGCTGATAGCGTTGATTATATCTTCTAATTAGTCCTGTCTGCACTCTTGTTTCAAGGCACCGCAGAGCAAGAGGATACTGCTATTGAAGATATTAATTAGGATGTTATATGATTATATGAATTAGTCCTGCTATTGAAGATATGAATAATGATGTTATATGATTATATGAATTAGTCCTGCTATTGAAGATATGAGTTATGATTCTATATGATTATATGAATTAGTCCTGCTATTGAAGATATTAATAATGATGTTATATGATTATATGAATAAGTCCTGCTATTGAAGATATTAATTATGATGCTATATGATTATATGAATTAGTCCTGCTATTGAAGATATTAATTATGATGCTATATGATTATATGAATTAGTCCTGCTATTGAAGATATTAATAATGATGTTATATGATTATATGAATTAGTCCTGCTATTGAAGATATTAATAATGATGTTATATGATTATATGAATTAGTCCTGCTATTGAAGATATTAATTATGATGCTATATGATTATATGAATTAGTCCTGCTATTGAAGATATTAATTATGATGCTATATGATTATATGAATTAGTCCTGCTGTTGAAGATATTAATTAGAATGTTATATGATTATATGAATTAGTCCTGCTATTGAAGATATTAATTAGGATGTTATATGATTATATGAATTAGTCCTGCTATTGAAGATATGAGTTATGATTCTATATGATTATATCAATTAGTCCTGCTATTGAAGATATTAATTAGGATGTTATATGATTATATGAATTAGTCCTGCTATTGAAGATATTAATTAGGATGTTATATGATTATATGAATTAGTCCTGCTATTGAAGATATTAATTAGGATGTTATATGATTATATGAATTAGTCCTGCTATTGAAGATATTAATTAGGATGCTATATCATATCAAATCAAATCAAATGTTATTGGTCACATGCACGTTGTTAGCAGATGTTATTGCGGGTGTTGCGAAACGCTTGTGCTTCTAGCTCCCACAGTGTAGTAATATCTAACAAGTAATATCTAACAGTTTCACAACATATACCCAAAATACACATAACTCTCAGTAAGGAATGGATTAAGAATATATACACATATGTCAGAGCGTCATTGGACTAAGATACAGTGGCATAGTATAGAGTACAGTATATACATATGAGATGGGTGATGCAATATTTACACACAATTAAAGTGACTAAGATACCGTAGAACAGTATAGAGTACAGTTTACACATATGAGATGAGTAATGCTAGATACGGAGACATTATTAAAGTGGCTTGTGTTTAATTTCCTTAAAGTGGCCAGTGATTCCTAATCTATATCTATAGGCAGCAGCCTCTGATGTAAGGGAGATGGCTGTTTAACAGTCAGTGGTGTAGTATAGAATACAATACAGTATATATATATGAAATGGGTGATGCAATATGTAAACACAATTTAAAAGTGACTAATATACCGTAGAATAGTGTGGAGTGCAGTTTATACATATGAGATGAGTAATGCTAGATATGAAACATTATTAAAGTGGCTAGTGATCCATTTCTAAAAGTGGCCAGTGATTCCTAATCTATGTTTATAGGCATCAGCCTCTCTGTGTTAGTGATGTCTATTTAACAGTCTGATGGCCTTGAGATAGAAGCTGTTTTTCAGTCTCTCGGTCCCAGCTTTGATGCACCTGTACTGACCTCGCCTTCTGGATGATAGCGGGGTGAACAGGCAGTGGCTCGGGTGGTTGATATCCTTGATGATCTTTTTGGCTTTCCTGTGACATCGGGTGATGTAGGTGTCCAGGAGGGCGGGAAGTTGGCCCCCGGTAATGCGTTGGGCAGACCGCACCACCCTCTGGAGAGCATTGCGGTTGTGAGGGGTGTAGTTACCGTACCAGGCGGTGATACAGCCTGACAGGATGCTCTCAATTGTGCATCTGTAAAAGTTTGTGAGGGTTTTGGGTGACAAGCCAAATTTCTTTAGCCTCCTGAGGTTAAAGAGGCGCTGTTGTGCCTTCTTCACCACACTGTCTGTGTGGGTGGTCCATTTTAGATTGTCAGTGATGTGTACGCCAAGGAACTTGAAGCTTTCCACCTCCTCCACTGCGGTCCCGTCAATGTGGATAGGGGGGTGCTCCCTCTGCTGCTTCCTGAAGTCCACGATCATCTCCTTAGTTTTGTTGATTATTTTCCTGGCACCACACTCCCAGAGCCCTCACCTCCTCCCTGTAGACTGTCTCATCGTTGTTGGTTGTATGAATTAGTCCTACTATTGAAAATATTAATTAGGATGTTATATGATTATATGAATTAGTCCTGCTGTTGAAGATATTAATTAGGATGCTATATGATTATATGAATTAGTCCTGCTATTGAATATATTAATTAGAATGTTATATGATTATATGAATTAGTCCTGCTCTTGAAGATATTAATTAGGATGCTATATGAATATATGAATTAGTCCTGCTATTGAATATATTAATTAGGATGCTACATGATTGTTTTGAGCGGAGTCTTGTTTTGAGTGGAGTCACAGTATGCTGACTAGAACACCATCCCAAATGACACCCTATTCCCTACATAGTGCACTACTACTACCTGTGAGCTCTGGTCAAAAGTAGTGCACTATATAGGGAATAGGGTGTCATTTGGGATGCTGACTGACATCCTCCATGTTAATCAGTGGTCTCCCCATCACTGAGGAGCTGAAAAGCCCCCCTTGACTTTTAATGGCCTGGTACGTTGTTGAGGTCATGTTAGTGGTTAGTACAACATCAGACAACCCTCCTCCTTTCTTTCTTTAGTTCAGTTGTTCTTTCTCTCTCTCTCATTCCCCCTCATTCTATTCCTGTTCTCTCTCTCTCTCTCATTCCCCCTCATTCTATTCCTGTTCGCTCTCTCTCTCTCATTCCCCCTCATTCTATTCCTGTTCGCTCTCTCTCTCTCATTCCCCCTCATTCTATTCCTGTTCGCTCTCTCTCTCTCATTCCCCCTCATTCTATTCCCGTTCTCTCTTTCTCTCTTTCGTTTATTCTGTTAACTTCTTTCATCATGTATTTCTCTCTCTCACTCTACCTCTCTCCCTCCTTCCCTCCCTCCCTCCCTCCTTCCCTCTCCCTCCCTCCTTCCCTCCATCTCTCTCTCTCTCTCCCTCCTTCCCTCCATTTCTCTCTCTCCCTCCCTCCTTCCCTCCATCTCTCTCTCTCCCTCCCTCCATCTCTCTCTCTCTACAGAAGGGTGGTGGTCTGTTTCATGTGGTCCTGGAGAAATCAAATTTGGTGAAGCGGAAATATTCCAATTACAGAGGAGTTGTTAAAAGCTGTAAATGACAAAAGGCATTACTCACTGTTTGAAGTGCAGCTAGGCAGGAACACACACACACACACACACACACACACACACACACACACACACACACACACACACACACACACACACCCAAGAGAGGGGGTTGGGATTGGATTATTGGGAATCTGACTTGTATTTTTAGTATCTCTGTCACTGTCTCTGACCCTTACACACACACGCACGCACACACACACACACACACACACACACACACACACACACACACACACACACACACACACACACACACACACAACCCTCGTCCCACCTACTCCAACCCTCTCCCACACTCTTCATCACGTCTGGAATCCGCCTCCTCCTTTATGTGGTTCTAGAAGTCTCTTTAGTGGTTCCACACTCTAGAACTCTCACGTTCCTCTCTGATTGTTGTGAGGCTGTCCACAACCAAGGCTGCATCTCAAATGGTACCATATTCCCTTTATAGTGCTCTACTTCTGATAGGGCTCTGGGTCAAACGTAGTGCAATACATAGGGAATAGGGTGCCATTTGGGATGCAACCTAAAAATGACGACTCATTGGATGCATATGGTGCTCTACTCCTCTCCCTGTTCAGTCATTTCAGGACACTGTGTGAAAGCCAGGTCAATCCTGTTAAATTATTGCTTGGCTGAAGGCCCTTTGATGAACTAGTGTCCTGTCCATGGTTGTACTCACACTACAGAAACAGGAGATAGGCTCTTGCCTTATGGGCCGTTTTGGCTAGGTCAAGGCTACTTATTTTATTGCTGTGATTTGTTTTCATGTTTTATATATCGAGGCCATCAATAAATCAATTCACAAAACATAATCTGCATCCTAAATGGCACCCTATTCCCTACATAGTGCTCTACTTTTGACCAGAGCCCTAGGAAATAGGGTACTATTTGGTACCCATACATAATGTTCTGAACATGACTCCTTCCAGAATGTGGCAAGATGCTCAGCATAATTGGCTCTTGATGATTCTTACACCTGGACCATAGAATGATGTCCTCATATTGTGTATCCTAGTGAAGTACATAATTGCAACAGGGCTAACATATCGGGGCTAACATATCGGGGCTAACATATCGGGGCTAACATATCGGGGCTAACATATCGGGGCTAACATATCATTTTACATTGACATTTCAGTCATTTAGCAGATGCTCTTATACAGAACAACTTACAGGAGCAATTAGGGTTAAGTGCCTTGCTCATGGGCACATTGACAGTTTTTTCACCTAGTCGGCTCTGGGATACGAACGAGCGACCTTTCGGTTATTGGTCCTACGCTAGGCTAACTTATCAGGGCTAACATTTGGTAGTGGCACCGGAAATGCTTTGTTGAAGCCCATCTCAATTAAATGGGGATAGAGACAGAGCGGAAATAACAAACAATATGCTCACTCCAAAGTTTTAAATGATTAAACCTTGACCTGTTTTAGGGACAAGAATTTCCTCAGACTTTGGAGAGAAAAATGGAAGTGCATTATGGCTTCTACAGGTGGCCCTATTGGGTGGTAAGAAGAGGTGAGACACCAAGAGGCCTGCGAAGGGACTAGAGGCTATTTCTGGAACAAGCTGAGTCAAAGTTGCTATGGGATGTGGATTCAGTTGGGTGGCCATGGGGTTACTACCCGCCTACTCTTCCCTGAAATGCTAACGTGTTGGTTATTACATTCAACTATTTTAAACACAGCCACCACAAGCCGATGTGACAAAGCCAAACTCCCACGAAATACTCTCCCTACGGAAATCCTTCTCAATCACATCAATAATACACACGTCTCTGATTGCTATCGTTGTTTTGTGCGTATGTGTGTAAGTGCATACAATATGTGTGTTGGTGGAATGGGTGCCAGAGTGTAGACTTAGAGCTGATTGAAGGAAAGAGGTAGACAGGATATAAGGCAGATAGATGGTGACTCAGTAGTTATGAGTAGGTTCTGGGTTCTACCCTGAGTTCTCTGCCAGCTGCTGAAAGCCAACACTGGTGAGAAAGAAACACACTGCTCACATTGCCCCACTATCAGCCCACACACAGCCGTAGACATACACACACACATGCGCAGACATACTGTACACACACACAGAGACGCAGACATACACACACAGACGGAGACACACACAGATTCAGAGTTCAGAGACAAAAACATGTCTGTCTTAAAATTAGGTTTTTCTAGCATATTCACAAGAAAACTCCCCTGTCTCTCTCTCTCTCTCTCTGAAATCTCTCTCTGTCCCTCTCTCTCTCACTGAAATCTCTCTCTCTCTCTCTCTCTCTCTCTCTCTCTCTCTCTCTCTCTCTCTCTCTCTCTCTCTCTCTCTCTCTCTCTCTCTCTCTCTCTCTCTCTCTCTCTCTCTCTCTCTCTCTCTCTCTCTCTCTCTCTCTCTCTCTGTCTCTGTCTCTGTCTCTGTCTCTGTCTCTCTCTCTTCTCTCTCCCCTCCCCACTCCTCTTCCAACAGTAACAAGCCCTGACCTTGACTTACTCTCTCCTCCCCTCCTTTCTCTACTGCTCTATTTGTTCCTCTTTTCTGTACTTTCCCGTCTCTCCTCTCCAAACCACTCATATCCTCACTCCTCGTTCTGCAGTTGTCTCCATTCATCTTATTCTCCTTCTCAACCTCCTGAAACCCTAACTCTAGCCATAACCCTAACCTCAGGAATCTGTTAACGCATTCAATCCCTTTTCTCATCCTTTTTCTTCCCTTCTCTCCTTTCTTTTCCTCATCTACTCCCCTCCTCTACCTCTCTCCTTCCCTCATCTCTCCTTTCTTTTCCTCATCTACTCCCCTCCTCTACCTCTCTCCTTCCCTCATCTCTCCTTTCTTTTACTCATCTACTCCCCTCCTCTACCTCTCTCCTTCCCTCCTCTCTCCTTTCCTTTACTCATCTACTCCCCTCCTCTACCTCTCTCCTTCCCTCATTTCTCTTGGCACAGGATTTTTCCAGTTTGATGATGTATCTTCTCTCAGGATTCTGACTATTCATTCCACACACTCCTCCACTTTATCCACCTCTTCTCTCAGGATTCTGACTATTCATTCCACCCACTCCTCCACTTTATCCACCTCTTCTCTCTCCTCTTCAACTTTTCCCTCTTCGATCATTCATTTTCAAAGGTTAGGACTTAAACTATAGTGCCTGTAACAAAGTTTGGCCACGTCTAGGAAGTGCTGGAGAAGCATTACCTTTCTAGTTAGTGTATTCAACCTGAAATTCACCAGCATCATGTTCAGCTGGGACAAGAACAGAAATGGAAAATTAAGCATTTTCATTGGACAAAATCAGGCATGTCAGATTCAAAACGTATCATCACATTTAAAAGCTACTGAACAGGACCCAGGTGGGTCTGAACAGGGCCCAGGTCGGTCTGAACAGGGCCCAGGTCGGTCTGAACAGGGCCCAGGTGGGTCTGAACAGGAGCCAGGTGGGTCTGAACAGGGCCCAGGTCGGTCTGAACAGGGCCCAGGTCGGTCTGAACAGGGCCCAGGTGGGTCTGAACAGGAGCCAGGTGGGTCTGAACAGGACCCAGGACCCAGGTAGGTCTGAACAGGGCCCAGGTGGGTCTGAACAGGACCCAGGTTGGTCCTGTTAAGATACAGCAGCATTTCTCCCAGTACTCTGGTAACTACTGAAAGCCTCCTGCTGTTTCTGTCCACTGGAGCGAACCACTTAACCTGTCCTGCCTCAGTCAACATTGTACTGTTTATTGTACTGTGTATAGTTTTCTCTATGGACTGTACCACAACAACAGGAAGCCAGGGGTCATCCCAAGGCCATGGTCTATGCCAATAAACAGAGGTTTGTGAATAATCACCACTAATGGGTTGTCCCATTCTACAACTGTATGATTCTACGGATTCTAAGAAGGCTCTCAAGTGTTCTTACTATTCTTTAGAAATGTGTTGAAATGACTTTTCAGTACACGGTACTTACAGCACTAACTGTCAACACAGCCCTAAGACCATGGAAGTCCTTTGTATTCCCATAAATAATGCATGTTACAATATACAAACAAACAATACAGTGTAACAGCAGTACAGTACAGTCATCTCAGTAATCTCATCCACCAGTCGGCTCTCAGCTACTGAGCCTGGGGGAGAGGTCCGGAGTACAGTAAACTAAATGTTACTCTTCATTCAAAACGTTCAGACAATGTGAATGTACTGTAATGTGGTTCATAGCCATGTAGGCATGTTATCAGTACAGTGTGAGAGGATTGAGTGGGTGATTATATAACATGAGATAAAATCTTATCTCCTATCTTATCTTCTGGCTCTGGGTCAAATAGAGAGGCTCTGGGTCAAATAGAGAGGCTCTGGGTTAAATAGAGAGGCTCTGGGTTAAATAGAGAGGCTCTGGGTTAAATAGAGAGGCTCTGGGTTAAATAGAGAGGCTCTGGGTTAAATAGAGAGGCTCTGGGTTAAATAGAGAGGCTCTGGGTTAAATAGAGAGGCTCTGGGTCAAATAGAGAGGCTCTGGGTTAAATAGAGAGGCTCTGGGTTAAATAGAGAGGCTCTGGGTTAAATAGAGAGGCTCTGGGTTAAATAGAGAGGCTCTGGGTTAAATAGAGAGGCTCTGGGTTAAATATAGAGGCTCTGGGTTAAATAGAGAGGCTCTGGGTTAAATAGAGAGGCTCTGGGTCAAATAGAGAGGCTCTGGGTCAAATAGAGAGGCTCTGGGTCAAATAGAGAGGCTCTGGGTCAAATAGAGAGGCTCTGGGTCAAATAGAGAGGCTCTGGGTTAAATAGAGAGGCTCTGGGTTAAATAGAGAGAATATGTTTCAGGGGTTGTTAAACACATGAGTAAAGACTGTCTGCATCTCAAAGGGCACCCTATTCTCTTTATAGTGTACTACTTTGTCCTGGGACCATAGGGTTGTGGTCAACATTGGTCCACTATGTAGGGAATAGGGTGCCCTTTGTGCCGCTGCCAGTGTGTTACTGCAAGTGTCAAGTGATTGGTGTGGTAGTGTGTATGTGTGGGATAGAGAGGGAAGAGTGTTGTCCTCTTTCCCTCTCTACGGACGGACACGGATCCCCCCTTTCTCTGAATCTGGCTCAGGGAGGCCGTGGGAAGAGTTTCTGTCAAAAGGGGAAGAAGAAAAAATACAACAAATTCTAAACATAACTGAAACAACATACAGTCTGGTGAAGAGATCCACCACGGGCTCTATTATTATCAGTGGCCAGAGAGGACTAGGTGGGGTTTGGAGGCCTGTAGACCCCACTCTGTGTGTGTGTGTGTGTGTGTGTGTGTGTGTGTGTGTGTGTGTGTGTGTGTGTGTGTGTGTGTGTGTGTGTGTGTGTGTGTGTGTGTGTGTGTGTGTGTGTGTGTGTGTGTGTGTGTGTGTGTGTGTGTGTGTGTGTGTGTGTGTGTCTGTGTCTGTGTCTGTGTCTGTGTGTGCGCGCATATGGACCTGAGCGTGCATATGGACCAGCCTGCTGTTTCACATCCACCACACTTGAGCCCTTTTAACCGGTGTGTTTAGAGGGGGAGAGAGATTACAATACAGTGCACTGTCGAGAGTACTGCATGGGAAGCACATACGTTTGTCTCAGAGGAACAATCTGTTGGAGAACTGTGAGAGGAGAGAGAGAGATGGACATACCAGTTAAATAGTGTATTGCATGGAGAGATATAGTCCTGATGTGTAGCTCCCAAGTGTCTCAGGGGGAATATATGATATCCATTGGGGAACTATGGGAAGAGGTGGGAGTGAGAAAGAGAAGGAGAAATGAGAGGAAGAAGAAAGAGATGCGGGGTAGAAGATGTGGGGGAGGAGAGAGGTAGCTGTTTCCAATTATAATGTAAAATGAGGTAGTAGTTGGGGGGAGAGAGAGAGAGGATGGGAATGAAGGAATGAGACGGATGGTTTGCTTACAGATTTCCCTCCATCCCCACTTCTTTCTCTCTCTCTCTCTACTCTCTCGTGCTCTTTTTATCTCCCTTTCTCCCTCTCTTTCTTTCTCTCTTTTTCAGCTGGACTCTGTAAAAGAACAAGGGAAGTGAGTGTCAGGAAGAGAGGAGAATAGGAACAGGCAGGCATGGAGACCACTGAGCCATCAAACAGTGTCCAGCACAGAGAAGGGAGAGAGGGACACATGGAGACCACTGAGCCATCAAACAGTGTCCAGCACAGAGATGGGAGAGAGGGACACATGGAGACCACTGAGCCATCAAACAGTGTCCAGCACAGAAAAGGGAGAGAGGGACACATGGAGACCACTGAGCCATCAAACAGTGTCCAGCACAGAAAAGGGAGAGAGGGACACATGGAGACCACTGAGCCATCAAACAGTGTCCAGCACAGAAAAGGGAGAGAGGGACACATGGAGACCACTGAGCCATCAAACAGTGTCCAGCACAGAAAAGAGGGGGGGACACTTGGAGACCACTGAGCCATCAAACAGTGTCCAGCACAGAAAAGGGAGAGAGGGACACATGGAGACCACTGAGCCATCAAACAGTGTCCAGCACAGAAAAGGGAGAGAGGGACACATGGAGACCACTGAGCCATCAAACAGTGTCCAGCACAGAAAAGGGAAAGAGGGACACATGGAGACCACTGAGCCATCAAACAGTGTCCACCACAGAAAAGGGAAAGAGGGACTGGCATGGAGACCACTGAACCATCAAACAGTGTCCAGCACAGAGAAGGGAGAGAGGGACACATGGAGACCACTGAGCCATCAAACAGTGTCCACCACAGAAAAGGGAAAGAGGGACTGGCATGGAGACCACTGAGCCATCAAACAGTGTCCACCACAGAAAAGGGAAAGAGGGACACATGGAGACCACTGAGCCATCAAACAGTGTCCAGCACAGAAAGGGAAAGAGGGACACTTGGAGACCACTGAGCCATCAAACAGTGTGCACCACAGAAAAGGGAAAGAGGGACACATGGAGACCACTGAGCCATCAAACAGTGTCCAGCACAGAAAAGGGAAAGAGGGACTGGCATGGAGACCACTGAGCCATCAAACAGTGTCCAGCACAGAAAAGGGGGGGACACATGGAGACCACTGAGCCATCAAACAGTGTCCAGCACAGAAAAGGGAAAGGGGGACACATGGTATTGTTCTCTGAGTAATCATTCTATATTGACTTTTCAGAGAATAGATACAGTGGGTGTGTACGTTGGAGGGGTCGACTTTTGGGAGGGGGTACAAAGGGAGAGATTGATAAAGAGAGGTATTAAGAGAAAGCGGGTGAACTGTGTAAACACCAGGCTGGTGTGTGAACGTGTGCGGGGGCGCAGGGGTGAACTCACGGTGAGAATGATAGAGGGAGGGCGGGAGGGAGGGTGGAGGGGGGGGGAGGTGTGGTGGGATGAGGGGGGAGGGTAGAGGAAGGTTATAAAGTTGTACACCCTTCACATAGGCCTCTCTGTCTATATTTCTCTCTTTCTGCCACACACACACACACACACACACACACACACACACACACACACACACACACACACACACACACACACACACACACACACACACACACACACACACACACACACACACACACACACACACACACACAGACTGGATGGCTCAATACTTCACTCCTGCCGGGTTCAGAATTTAAACCATCCCCTTACACACACAAACACACACATCACAAATACAAAGCTCTGCACCTAAATACACATACAGACAGCCAAGTATAACAGAGACAGCCTGCCAGAACCCACCTTTACACACACGCACCACACACATGCACACATACATTTACAGAATGATCCAGCTTTGTTGCATTGCTTGGCAAAATACTCTGTTCCTGCTCCACTGTCTCTCATCCACATTCATACAAATCATAAATTGATGAGGTACTAAGATGTATAATGTCTCCATCAAATCCAATAAGTTATTTTAACTTTTTTATTCTTCCTTATTCGTAGACAAATGTTCAACGATGTATGAAATTGGAAGTGTTCTTTATCAACTGGTAATACATGAATAATGAAGCAGGTTAATAGGTTAAACATTTCACCTTTCATTCCAATGCTTTTTTTCAAGATACAACATTGTCATCTTTGGCAGGATAGATGGATTTTCAAGGAAAGTAAGTATATTATTGTGTATGCATATTGCATATTTCCCATCACCTAATGAACAACCACAATACCAGTCTGGTGTTGAGCTTCCTGTGCTGTGTTGACACATCCTGGAAATGACATCTGCTGCTTTAGATTGAACGGTCATATCTCAGTTAATGTTTTCATATCTACAAAACATAAGCTATTTTCTGTACTTTCAGAGTGTGAGCGGATCAAGGGGTAGAAAATGTAGATATTGCCAGATGTTCACTGTCCGAGGAACAGGCCGTGGAAGCTTAATTTCTGGCAAAAGTGTCCATAACCAGAGGTAATTAAACTGTTCTGTGTTATTTTTCTCTCCTCCTCTCTGCCTGTCTTGTGGTACATGGAACCTGTCTCACATGCATTCATTAAAACACCCTTAAGATGTCAGCTGCTCATTTGAAGATTTACACCACATAAACACTCAGCCGTTTTCACTGGACTATCAAGCCCCTGTTGCTGCCATATTTATCGTCACTAATACAGATTTGTTTCTTCTGAGCGTTCCAGGTTCAGCAGGTGGAGGACCTGCTTCATCAGGAGGACCATCTGGAATCTGGAAACACTGACAATGGGGTCATTGTTCCGGGTGTCCCATGCCCCCTGTCTACTGACAATGGGGTCATTGTTCCGGGTGTCCCATGCCCCCTGTCTACTGACAATGGGGTCATTGTTCCGGGTGTCCCATGCCCCCTGTCTACTGACAATGGGGTCATTTTTCCGGGTGTCCCATGCCCCCTGTCTACTGACAATGGGGTCATTGTTCCGGGTGTCCCATGCCCCCTGTCTACTGACAATGGGGTCATTGTTCCGGGCGTCCCATGCCCCCTGTCTACTGACAATGGGGTCATTGTTCCTGGCGTCTCTTGCCCCCTGTCTACTGACAATGGGGTCATTGTTCCTGGCGTCTCTTGCCCCCTGTCTACTGACAATGGGGTCATTGTTCCTGGCGTCTCTTGCCCCCTGTCTACTGACAATGAAGTCATTGTTCCGGGCGTCCCATGCCCCCTGTCTACTGACAATGGGGTCATTGTTCCTGGCGTCTCTTGCCCCCTGTCTACTGACAATGGGGTCATTGTTCCTGGCGTCTCTTGCCCCCTGTCTACTGACAATGAAGTCATTGTTCCGGGCGTCCCATGCCCCCTGTCTACTGACAATGGGGTCATTGTTCCGGGCGTCCCATGCCCCCTGTCTACTGACAATGGGGTCATTGTTCCGGGTGTCCCATGCCCCCTGTCTACTGACAATGGGGTCATTGTTCCTGGCGTCCCATGCCCCCTGTCTACTGACAATGGGGTCATTGTTCCGGGTGTCCCATGCCCCCTGTCTACTGACAATGGGGTCATTGTTCCGGGTGTCCCATGCCCCCTGTCTACTGACAATGGGGTCATTGTTCCGGGTGTCCCATGCCCCCTGTCTACTGACAATGGGGTCATTTGTCCGGGTGTCCCATGCCCCCTGTCTACTGACAATGGGGTCATTGTTCCGGGTGTCCCATGCCCCCTGTCTACTGACAATGGGGTCATTGTTCCGGGCGTCCCATGCCCCCTGTCTACTGACAATGGGGTCATTGTTCCTGGCGTCTCTTGCCCCCTGTCTACTGACAATGGGGTCATTGTTCCTGGCGTCTCTTGCCCCCTGTCTACTGACAATGGGGTCATTGTTCCTGGCGTCTCTTGCCCCCTGTCTACTGACAATGAAGTCATTGTTCCGGGCGTCCCATGCCCCCTGTCTACTGACAATGGGGTCATTGTTCCTGGCGTCTCTTGCCCCCTGTCTACTGACAATGGGGTCATTGTTCCTGGCGTCTCTTGCCCCCTGTCTACTGACAATGAAGTCATTGTTCCGGGCGTCCCATGCCCCCTGTCTACTGACAATGGGGTCATTGTTCCGGGCGTCCCATGCCCCCTGTCTACTGACAATGGGGTCATTGTTCCGGGTGTCCCATGCCCCCTGTCTACTGACAATGGGGTCATTGTTCCTGGCGTCCCATGCCCCCTGTCTACTGACAATGGGGTCATTGTTCCGGGCGTCTCTTGCCCCCTGTCTACTGACAATGGGGTCATTGTTCCTGGCGTCTCTTGCCCCCTGTCTACTGACAATGAAGTCATTGTTCCGGGCGTCCCATGCCCCCTGTCTACTGACAATGGGGTCATTGTTCCGGGCGTCCCATGCCCCCTGTCTACTGACAATGGGGTCATTGTTCCTGGCGTCTCTTGCCCCCTGTCTACTGACAATGGGGTCATTGTTCCTGGCGTCTCTTGCCCCCTGTCTACTGACAATGGGGTCATTGTTCCTGGCGTCTCTTGCCCCCTGTCTACTGACAATGAAGTCATTGTTCCGGGCGTCCCATGCCCCCTGTCTACTGACAATGGGGTCATTGTTCCTGGCGTCTCTTGCCCCCTGTCTACTGACAATGGGGTCATTGTTCCTGGCGTCTCTTGCCCCCTGTCTACTGACAATGGGGTCATTATTCCTGGCGTCCCATGCCCCTTGTCTACTGACAATGGGGTCATTGTTCCTGGCGTCCCATGCCCCCTGTCTACTGACAATGGGGTCATTGTTCCTGGCGTCCCATGCCCCCTGTCTACTGACAATGGGGTAATTGTTCCGGGCGTCCCATGCCCCCTGTCAACTGACAATGGGGTCATTGTTCCGGGCGTCCCATGCCCCCTGTCTACTGACAATGAAGTCATTGTTCCGGGCGTCCCATGCCCCCTGTCTACTGACAATGGGGTCATTGTTCTGGGCGTCCCATGCCCCCTGTCTACTGACAATGGGGTCATTGTTCCTGGCGTCCCATGCCCCTTGTCTACTGACAATGGGGTCATTGTTCCTGGCGTCCCATGCCCCCTGTCTACTGACAATGGGGTCATTGTTCCTGGCGTCCCATGCCCCCTGTCTACTGACAATGGGGTCATTGTTCCGGGCGTCCCATGCCCCCTGTCTACTGACAATGGGGTCATTGTTCCGGGCGTCCCATGCCCCCTGTCTACTGACAATGGGGTCATTGTTCCGGGTGTCCCATGCCCCCTGTCTACTGACAATGGGGTCATTGTTCCTGGCGTCCCATGCCCCCTGTCTACTGACAATGGGGTCATTGTTCCGGGCGTCCCATGCCCCCTGTCTACTGACAATGGGGTCATTGTTCCTGGCGTCTCTTGCCCCCTGTCTACTGACAATGAAGTCATTGTTCCGGGCGTCCCATGCCCCCTGTCTACTGACAATGAAGTCATTGTTCCGGGCGTCACTTGCCCCCTGTCTACTGACAATGAAGTCATTGTTCCGGGTGTCCCATGCCCCCTGTCTACTGACAATGGGGTCATTGTTCCTGGCGTCCCATGCCCCCTGTCTACTGACAATGGGGTCATTGTTCCTTGCGTCCCATGCCCCCTGTCTACTGACAATGGGGTCATTGTTCCGGGCGTGTCATGCCCCCTGTCTACTGACAATGGGGTCATTGTTCCGGGCGTCCCATGCCCCCTGTCTACTGACAATGGGGTCATTGTTCCTGGCGTCTCTTGCCCCCTGTCTACTGACAATGAAGTCATTGTTCCGGGCGTCCCATGCCCCCTGTCTACTGACAATGAAGTCATTGTTCCGGGCGTCCCATGCCCCCTGTCTACTGACAATGAAGTCATTGTTCCGGGCGTCCCATGCCCCCTGTCTACTGACAATGAAGTCATTGTTCCGGGCGTCCCATGCCCCCTGTCTACTGACAATGGGGTCATTGTTCCGGGCGTCCCATGCCCCCTGTCTACTGACATTGTTGCTGTGCTGCAACGTCAAGTGAACCCTACCACGGGACAGCTCTGAAGAAATTTAAGAGACCACTGCAAAATTATCAGTTTCTCTGGTTTTACTATTTATAGGTTTGTGTTTGGGTCCAAATTTCACTGTGGCTTGTTGGCCTCTCCAGGTCTCACACCCACTGTGACATGTGGTTGTCCTGGAAGAAAACTTGCTTCATTCTGCTCTGACAGTGTTCCCCAACTCTGAGGATTGTTTTCTCCAGCAGGACAATGCTCGCCAACTCTGAGGATTGGTTTATCCAGCAGGACAATGCTCCCCAACTCTGAAGATTGGTTTATCCAGCAGGACAATGCTCCCCAACTCTGAGGATTGGTTTATCCAGCAGGACAATGCTCCCCAACTCTGAGGATTGGTTTTCCCAGCAGGACAATGTTCCCCAACTCTGAGGATTGGTTTATCCAGCAGGCCAATGCTCCCCAACTCTAAGGATTGGTTTTCCCAGCAGGACAATGTTCCCCAACTCTGAGGATTGGTTTTCCCAGCAGGACAATGTTCCCCAACTCGGAGGATTGGTTTTCCCAGCAGGACAATGCTCCCCAACTCGGAGGATGGGTTTTTCCAGCAGGGCAATGCTCCATGCCTCACAGCCAGGTCAATCAAGGTGTGGATGGAGGACCTCCAGATCAAGACCCTGTCATGGACAGCCCAATCTCCAGACCTGAACCCCATTGAAAACCTCTGGAATGTGATCAGGAGGAAGATGGATGGTCACAAGCCGTCAAACAAAGCTGAGCTGCTTGAATTTTTGTGCCAGGAGTGACATGAAGTCACCCAACATCAATGTGAAAGACTGGTGGAGAGCATGCCAAGACGCATGAATGCTGTGATTGAAAATCAGGGTTATTCCACCAAATGTTTATTTCTGAACTCTTCCTAAGTTAAAACATTAGTATTGTGTTTAAAAATGATTATTTGAGGTCTGACAACACTGCATATTTTTTGTTATTTTGACCAGTTGTCATTTTCTGCAAATAAATGCTCTAAATGACAACATTTTTATTTGGAATTTGTGAGAAATGTTGTCAGTAGTTTATAGAATAAAACAAAATTTGTAATTTTACCCAAACACAAACCTCTAAATAGTAAAACCAGAGAAACTGATAATTTTGCAGTGGTCTCTTAATTGTTTCCAGAGCTGTACATGCATGCTCTTCGATTAGTTATGAGTCTCCAGCCTTTTAAGGTGCAGTCCTCTCACACTATGTAGGATATTGTTTTAGCCCCAGTGCCACTCTTAATAATGGGGGGAGGGTGAAAGGATAGCAGACCCATCTGTGAGAGAGTACGCTATTCTGGATAGAGCAGGTACTTTTGTGTAGTCTATTTCTTGTGAAGTTTTCTATCCTCAGATGCAGAGAGCTGTGAAAGCCCAATGGTCCCAATGAAGAGCAGAGGTTCTCAGTCCTGGTCCCATGTTTTTGTTTTTGCCTTAGCACTACACATCTGATTCAAATGATCGAGTCATCATCAAACTTCAAGTGGTATTTACAAATTCATTTGTGACGCTATCCTTGATATGATCCTGCTATTGTCACATCCTACACATGCACATGTATCTATCTATCCAATGTTATCATGATTTGTTATAAGGGATACTATACTTATATTATACAGGAAGCATTATTAAAGATATGCTTTACATTGAAATACAGATAGAGATGTAGTAGTACCAGAGTTAATGATCCAGGGTCAGTTTTGAATTTCACCTCCTGATGATTAGGATGGCTGACCGTGTTAGAATAAAAAAAACAAAGCTGAATCATGCTCTCTCTCTATCCATCTGTCTCTCGTCTGCAGGTATGTTTTGATGTGAGAGAGGAAGCCAGTCTCGTCATCGCCACCTCACTCGCTCTTAAGATAACCTCCGGGCCGACTGGGAGCCCAAGGCTGGTTAGCAGACACCACTAGAGACACTATGTAATTGTGATGAACTGAGAGAATATTAGGGTAGCACTGTGATTCATTAATCATATACTGTCTTCCCTGCTCCTCTGTTTTACCTCTTTCCCTTTCTGTCTTCTACACCTCTTTCCCCACCTCCTCTATCTTCTCTGTTTTTATAATGCACACCATGTATGCATTGAAGTACTGATTGAGCTTGTATTTATAACATAATATTACAATTGTAATATTTATAATGCATGTTTTATGTATTTATAACACCTGGATAATGAACTTTCAATAAAGCATTTCACATTCCCCGCTGGTTGAAATTAAGTATCTCATTGGAATACTACACCTATCCTGTGTCCTCAGATTAATGCAGATGAAGGGAGTTAGATATGCATAGGTGTATGCCTGTATATATGAATTACAAATCAGCCTTTACTTAAATCATGTTTCTAGTCTATTGCATAGTTACAATGTGTAATCATTGATGTCCCAGGAGCAGGAGTGGTAAACACTGTTGAAGTGTATAATTGTAATACATACATGCAGACACAGCATCATTCAAAGACTGGAGTTTGATACACCTGGTACTGGATATGACTGAAAAAGAATGTCTCACAGAGATTCATACCTGAACCACACCTTCATTTGTCAAGGAAGAGTACATGATCAGTGAATATATTCAATGTACAGGGTACAATGTGGGGATCTCATGCGTGGTGATAACTACAGTACATGTATATAGGACTTGCATCCTTGGCACAATAAAGTTATTATATTCTACTCAGTCCATAGGCTTCATTAATGCCATTCAGACTTGAAGTCGATACAACAACTATGATAGCTGAGGTTCATAGGTTCTAAACTAATATTCATACCAAAAGTATAAGGGTCCATACACAGATCGGCTGCATACTGTAGCTAGCTACACATTCATAGGCATATAGTTATTTTTATCCTCCACTACACAATAAGCAAATAAATTGTTAGCTAGCTATGTTACTTCGGCTGTTTTGCATGGCAAATATAAGCAATTGTACATTCAATTTGCAGTAAATGCTTTAGCTAGCTAGATTCTTTACATCCACTGTTTCACAAGACGACAGCCTGGTTTGCTTCTCAGGAGTCCCTAAAACATTCAACAGAATCAATTACAAATTCATACTCATGTCATAACATTAGCTAGCTAGCTGGCTAATGTTAGCTAGTCAGCTAACTTGCTAAATAGCTATTTTTGTAAATTAACTTTCTGACAAAAAATATGCACAATTGTTTGTCTCTACATTAACTGTCATATTCCTCTCAATTGTAAATGTTTTGCTTGACTCGTTATGATGTTATAAATACTTACATTTGCTTCCCCGTAATGTTTTTTCAGCCATCTTTGCTAGAGAAAGTCACCAGGAACGGGTGGCTCACATCAAATTCGTCATTGGAACCACTCGATATGATTGGTCATATAAAAACCCTGGGACCCAAATGCATAATGAGTGCTCTAACTCCCCCTTGTGGAGGTCTGGAGCGATGAAGCTGTGACGCTGGGTATCTCTAAATCCCGCGGTGTAAGCTCACAACTTTTAAAGGAGGAACCACTGTACAGTACCAGTCAAAAGTTTGGACACACCTACTCATTCAAGGGGTTTTCTTTATTTTGACTATTTTCTACATTGTAGATTAAAAGTGAGACATCAAAACTATGAAATAACACATGTAGCAACCAAAAAATTGTTAAACAAACCAAAATATGCTTTAGATTTTAGAATGCTGTGGTAGCCATGCTGGTTAAGTGTGCCTTACATTCTAAATAAATCACAGACAGTGTCACCAGCAAAGCACACCCACAACATCACACCTCCTCCTCCATGCTTCACTGTGGGAACCACACATGGGGAGATCATCCGTTCACCTACTCTTCGTCGCACAAAGACACGGCGGTTGGAACCAAAAATCTCAGATTTGGATTCTTCCAACCGAAGGTCTAATGTCCATTGATTGTTTCTTGGCCCAAGCAAGTATCTTTTTATTGGTGTCCTTTAGTAGTGGTTTCTTTGCAGCAATTTGACCATGAAGCCCTGATTCACACAGTCTCCTCTGAACAGTTGATGTTGAGATGTGTCTGTTACTTGAACTCTGTGAAGCATTTATTTGGGCTGCAATTTCTGAGGCTGGTAACTGTAATGAACTTATCCTCTGCAGCAGAGGTAACTCTGGGTCTTCTATTCCTGTGGCGGTCCTCAGGGACTGCACTTGAAGAAACTTTCAAAGTTCTTGAAATTTTCTGCATTGACTGACCGTCATGTCTTAAAGTAATAATGATCTGTCATTTCTCTTTGCTTATTTGAGCTGTACCAAATAAGGCTATCTTCTGTATACCACCCATACCTTGTCACAACACAACTAATGCTCAAACGCATTCAGAAGGAAAGAAATTCCACAAATTAACTTTTAACAAGGGACACCTGTTAATGCATTCCAGGTGACTACCTCATGAAGCTGGTTGAGAGAATGCAAAGAGTGTGCAAAGCTGTCATCAGGGCAAAGGGTGGCTATCATGAAGAATCTCATATATAAAACATATTTTGATTTGTTTAACACTGTTTTGGTTAATACATGATTCCATATGTGTTATTTCATAGTTTTGACACACACACACACACACACACACACACACACACACACACACACACACACACACACACACACACACACACACACACACACACACACACACACACACACACACACACACACACACACAGACTATGGATGAGGGGATTTCCAGCCCACTCTGCACCACAGCTGCAAGACTGCGCCCGGCGAGCCGCCGATGTGACGCACACTGATGACCTCATTTGTCAAAACAAACCGCACACGCTCAGGAACACACACACACACGCTGAGAAGGACACACACACACATATAGACACACAGACAGACACACAGGCACACACATACGGACACACAGACAAACACACAGGCACACTCACACACGTCTGTGAGACCACGCTTGGCCTAAGCACCCTCAGTACACTGTTCACACAGCCAATCTGTAATAACGGTGTCATGGTGCTTATTCTAGTAAACAGCAGTGTACAGCACACCAAAAGTTTGTGCATTAGCTTTTGGTGAGGATATGAGGGAGAGGAGGATGACTGAAAGATGAAGATCCCTAGCAGAGAAATGTACGAGACCCCCTCCTTGTATCTTTAACATCCCATACCCCCTTCTCTAGAACATTCCAACATTCTAACTTTCCCAGGTCAGTTAAGGGAATTGCGTCTTTCGAAACGGGGAACGTCGGTACGTCAAGGTCGGAGTTATTAGCGAGTTGGGATCGGGAGGGGAAATTGTTTCTCCCCTGTTGCCTTTAAGCAATAATTTGAATTTTACTGCTGGGTCTGATAAGTGATTCTTAAATTCTTAAGCTCTCCTCAGCATGAGAGAGTTAATAAATGATGGGGCTGTGTTGTAAGGTTGGGGAATAGGGACAATAAGGTGAATAGGGATAATAAAGGGAATGGAGACAATAATGGGAATAGGGATAATAAGGGGAATAGGGACAATAATGGGATAGAGACAATAATGGGAATAGAGACAATAAGGGGAATAGGGACAATAAGGGGAATGGAGACAATAAGGGGAATAGAGACAATAAGGGGAATAGGGACAATAATGGGATAGAGACAATAATGGGAATAGAGACAATAAGGGGAATAGGGACAATAAGGGGATAGAGACAATAATGGGAATAGAGACAATACGGGGAATATGGACAATAAGGGGAATAAGGACAATAAGGGGAATAGGGATAATAAGGGGAATAGGGATAATAAGGGGAATAGAGACAATAAGGGGAAATGAGACAATAAGGGGAATAGAGACAATAAAGAGAGTAGAGACAATAAGGGGAATAGGGACAATAAGGGGAATAGGGACAATAAGGGGAATAGGGACAATAATGGGATAGAGACAATAAGGAGAATAGAGACAATAAAGAGAATAGAGACAATAAGGGGAATAGGGACAATAAGGGGAATAGGGACAATAATGGGATAGAGACAATAAGGAGAATAGAGACAATAAGGGGAATAGGGACAATAAGGGGAATAGGGACAATAAGGGGAATAGGGACAATAAGGGGAATAGGGAGGAGTTGTATGGAGTGGGAACAGAGGAGGATAGTGGGAATGAAGGTTGGAGGTTGTTCATCATAGTTCCTCTACTCTACTAACTCCACTTCAGGAGGGAATCTGAACTGCTAGATGCCGAAGGGGGGAGAATGAAAGAGAACAAGAAAGAGGAGGGAGAGAAAGAGGAGAGAGAAAGAGGAGAGAGAGAAAGAGGAGACAGAGACAGATAAAGAAGAAACAGGGAGAAGGGTTCTCATTAAAACTGGGCAGCTCTCTCCTGACCTCTCTATGGGGCTTCTGGCCTTAGTATGAGAGGATGGATTGAGGGAAAGAAAGAGAGAGAGGTGGAGAGAAAGAGGACCTGTTGCTTTACTGACGTTATGAAAGTCACTCATCCGTGAGGAAGAGTGGTGGAATTAGAAAATGAAAAATCTCCCTCTTCTCTTTTCGTTTCACATTTGGCCGTTCCGCTTTCTTTCCTCCCATTCTCTCTCTCTTTCCTTCGTTCACTTCTCATGTTTTATGACCCAGTGCTCTTTGGAAGTCTTGCTCAGCATTTTTGTCTGGATCTCTCAACTCACTGTGGCTCAACTCTGTTGTTTTTCCACACTAATTGCACACAAATGGCTGCCAAAATGAGCAATGAGGCCCCAGCGTGGGTCCGCCCTTGACACAAAATGGCTGACGTTGATTGGCTCTGGCCTCCTTTGGTGTTACTCAACCCTTCTGTGCACCTCAACATGGGCCAGAAGTTTATATTGGCCAGGAAAAAGGTTACACAACTCCAAGCCCTAGTTGTGTAACCTGTGAATTGGGCTAGGATTTGTCTTTGTCGGGTAACTTAGCCTGGAAAAACTCATAGTTTAACTCAATATTCCATCTGCTGTTATAGTTGACTGGCCTACTCTAACAAACCTAGCACCCATCACAAACAACTAGAGTATAATTAAAAACAACAACATTGAAATGACCATACAGAATCAACAGAGTTATTATTTGAGGCCTGTTGTCTTTAGGCCAGTGGTTTCACAGTACATTGAGAACCATGTCTGCTCTGTGGAAGCTATTACAGATTACACCCATTACCAGGCCATTGTCGACATCCTCGGGACACAAAGGAAAGAGATTCAACTAGCCTGGTCCCAGATCTGTTCGTGATGTCTTGCCAACTCCTATGGTCATTGAAAAGACAGCAGAAACAGATCTGGGATCACTCCAGAATCAACATACTCAGGATACTAAGCACAGAGTAGCTATGGACACAAAAATATACCACAAGTTGAGGGCTCATCCAGGTTCTGCACTCACACATGGTCTGTTGTGTTTGTTGACCCTGACTCTGAGAGAGAAAAAGGGATTAAGATAAATAGTAGGATAGAAGGTAGGGTATTGTAGAGAGAGAGAGAGAGAGAGAGAGAGAGAGAGAGAGAGAGAGAGAGAGAGAGAGAGAGAGAGAGAGAGAGAGAGAGAGAGAGAGAGAGAGAGAGAGAGAGAGAGAGAGAGAGACAGAGACAGAGACAGAGACAGAGAGAGAGAGAGAGAGAGAGAGAGAGAGAGAGAGAGAGAGAGAGAGAGAGAGACAGAGACAGAGACAGAGACAGAGACAGAGACAGAGACAGAGACAGAGACAGAGACAGAGACAGAGAGAGAGAGAGAGAGAGAGAGAGATTTTCTGTTTCTCTGTGATGTTGTAGTTTTTCTGTGATGTTGTTGTTTTTCTGTTGTGCTGTAGTTTCTCTGTAACATTGTAGTTCTTCTGTTGTGCTGTAGTTTCTCTGTGACGTTGTAGTTCTTCTGTTGTGCTGTAGTTTCTCTGTGATGTTGTAGTTCTTCTGTTGTGCTGTAGTTTCTCTGTTGTGCTGTAGTTTCTCTGTTGTGCTGTAGTTTCTCTGTTGTGCTGTAGTTTCTCTGTAACATTGTAGTTCTTCTGTTGTGCTGTAGTTTCTCTGTGACGTTGTAGTTCTTCTGTTGTGCTGTAGTTTCTCTGTGGTGTTGTAGTTTCTCTGTTGTGCTGTAGTTTCTCTGTTGTGCTGTAGTTTCTCTGTTGTGCTGTAGTTTCTCTGTGACTGTCACGTTCTTGACCTGTTTTATGTTATTTTTGTATGTGTTTAGTTGGTCAGGGCGTGAGTTGGGGTGGGCATTCTATGTTTTGTGTTTCTATGTTTAGGTCACTTGTAATTAGCCTTATATGGTTCTCAATCAGGGACAGGTGTTTGACGTTTTCCTCTGATTGAGAACCATATATAGGTTGGCTGTTCACACTGTTTGTTTGTGGGTGATTGTCTTCCGTGTCTGTGTCTGAGCACCACACGGGACTGTTTCGGTTTGTTCGTTCGTTAGTTGTAGTCTGTACCTGTTCGTGCGTTCTTCATGTTATATGTAAGTTCTCATGTTTTAGGTCAGTCTACATCGTTTGTTGTTTTGTAATTTTCCAAGTGTTTTTCGTGTTTCAATAAATTCATTATGTATTCACAACCCGCTGCATTTTGGTCCTCCGATCCTTCTCTCCTCTCCTCGTCCGAGGAGGAGGAAGATCTAGACACCCGTTACAGTGACGTTGTAGTTTCTCTGTTGTGCTGTAGTTTCTCTGTGACGTTGTAGTTCTTCTGTTGTGCTGTAGTTTCTCTGTGACGTTGTAGTTTCTCTGTTGTGCTGTAGTTTCTCTGTGACGTTGTAGTTTCTCTGTTGTGTTGTAGTTCTTCTGTTGTGCTGTAGTTTCTCTGTTGTGCTGTAGTTTCTCTGTGACGTTGTAGTTCTTCTGTTGTGCTGTAGTTTCTCTGTGGTGTTGTAGTTTCTCTGTTGTGTTGTAGTTCTTCTGTTGTGCTGTAGTTTCTCTGTTGTGCTGTAGTTTCTCTGTGACGTTGTAGTTCTTCTGTTGTGCTGTAGTTTCTCTGTGACGTTGTAGTTTCTCTGTTGTGCTGTAGTTTCTCTGTGGTGTTGTAGTTTTTCTGTTGTGCTGTAGTTTCTCTGTGACGTTGTAGTTCTTCTGTTGTGCTGTAGTTTCTCTGTGTTGTTGTAGTTCTTCTGTTGTGCTGTAGTTTCTCTGTGACGTTGTAGTTTCTCTGTTGTGCTGTAGTTTCTCTGTTGTGCTGTAGTTTCTCTGTGACGTTGTAGTTCTTCTGTTGTGCTGTAGTTTCTCTGTGACGTTGTAGTTCTTCTGTTGTGCTGTAGTTTCTCTGTGACGTTGTAGTTTCTCTGTGACGTTGTAGTTCTTCTGTTCACTTGACTTGCAGGCTCACATGTTATCGTTTTTCTCAGCTCTCTTGTATAATAATTAGAATATTTCAGACAATCTAAACTACTCAGACAGTACATTTCAGAATTTAATGGAACTGTCATGCACAGTTTTTTTTCAACAAAGGAACATCTTTCCACCAAATGTGGAAGGTATTTTATGCGTGTGTACCATTTGCATTCCTTTTGTCATTGTAGAGTCTTGTAAAGTCTTCAGATCCCGGCGTGGCAGATACATATGCAGACCTCAGACTGTGTCTCGTGAAACAGGACCTGCGTGTGTATGTGTATGTGTGTATAATTATTAACACGTTAAACAAGTGTAGCTTGTAGTGCACAACCTCCATATAACCTCTCTGTCATCAACCTCCATGTAACCTCTCTGTCATCTACCTCCATGTAACCCCTCTGTCATCTACCTCCATGTAACCTCTCTGTCATCTACCTCCATGTAACCTCTCTGTCATCTACCTCCATGTAACCTCTCTGTCATCTACCTCCATGTAACCTCTCTGTCATCAACCTCCATGTAACCTCTCTGTCATCTACCTCCATGTAACCTCTCTGTCATCCAACTCCATATAACCTCTCTGTCATCTACCTCCATGTAACCTCTCTGTCATCTACCTCCATGTAACCTCTCTGTCATCTACCTCCATGTAACCTCTCTGTCATCTACCTCCGTGTAACCTCTCTGTCATTTACCTCCGTGTAACCTCTCTGTCATTTACCTCCGTGTAACCTCTCTGTCATCGACCTCCATGTAACCTCTCTGCCATCTACCTCCATGTAACCTCTCTGTCATCTACCTCCATGTAACCTCTCTGTCATCTACCTCCATGTAACCTCTCTGTCATCCAACTCCATATAACCTCTCTGTCATCTATCTCCATGTAACCTCTCTGTCATCTACCTCCATGTAACCTCTCTGTCATCTACCTCCATGTAACCTCTCTGTCATTTACCTCCATGTACCTCTCTGTCATTTACCTCCATGTACCTCTCTGTCATCTACCTCCGTGTATCCTCTCTGTCATCCAACTCCATATAACCTCTCTGTCATCCAACTCCATATAACCTCTCTGTCATCCAACTCCATATAACCTCTCTGTCATCTACCTCCATGTAACCTCTCTGTCATTTACCTCCGTGTAACCTCTCTGTCATCGACCTCCATGTAACCTCTCTGTCATCTACCTCCATGTAACCTCTCTGTCATCTACCTCCATGTAACCTCTCTGTCATCTACCTCCATGTAACCTCTCTGTCATCCAACTCCATATAACCTCTCTGTCATCTACCTCCATGTAACCTCTCTGTCATCTACCTCCATGTAACCTCTCTGTCATCTACCTCCATGTAACCTCTCTGTCATTTACCTCCATGTACCTCTCTGTCATTTACCTCCATGTACCTCTCTGTCATCTACCTCCGTGTATCCTCTCTGTCATCCAACTCCATATAACCTCTCTGTCATCCAACTCCATATAACCTCTCTGTCATCCAACTCCATATAACCTCTCTGTCATCTACCTCCATGTAACCTCTCTGTCATCTACCTCCATGTAACCTCTCTGTCATCTACCTCCATGTAACCTCTCTGTCATCTACCTCCATGTACCTCTCTGTCATCTACCTCCATGTAACCTCTCTGTCATCTACCTCCGTGTAATCTCTCTGTCATCTACCTCCGTGTAACCTCTCTGTCATATATCTCCATGTAACCTCTCTGTCATCTACCTCCATGTAACCTCTCTGTCATCTACCTCCATGTAACCTCTCTGTCACCCAACTCCATGTAAGCTCTCTGTCATCTACCTCCATGTAACCTTCTATGTCATCGACCTCCATGTAACCTCTCTGTCATCTACCTCCATGTAACCTCTCTATCATCTATCTCCATGTAACCTCTCTGTCATCTACCTCCATGTAACCTCTCTGTCACCCAACTCCATGTAACCTCTCTGTCATTTACCTCCATGTAACCTCTCTGTCATCTACCTCCATGTAATCTCTCTGTCATCTACCTCCATGTAACCTCTCTGTCATCTACCTCCATGTAACCTCTCTGTCATCTACCCCCAATGTTAGCTCTCTGTCATCGACCTCCATGTAACCTCTCTGTCATCGACCTCCATGTAACTTCTCTGTCATCGACCTCCATGTTATCTCTCTGTCATCTACCTCCATGTAACCTCTCTGTCATCCAACTCCATGTAACCTCTCTGTCATCTACCTCCATGTAACCTCTCTGTCATCTACCTCCATGTAACCTCTCTGTCATCTACCCCCATGTAACCTCTCTGTCATCTACCTCCATGTAACCTCTCTGTCATCTACCTCCATGTAACCTCTCTGTCACCCAACTCCATGTAAGCTCTCTGTTATCTACCCCCAATGTTAGCTCTCTGTCATCTACCTCCATGTAACCTTCTATGTCATCAACCTCCATGTAACCTCTCTGTCATCTACCTCCATGTAACCTCTCTGTCATCTACCTCCATGTAACCTCTCTGTCATCTACCTCCATGTTATCTCTCTGTCATCCAACTCCATGTAACCTCTCTGTCATCTACCTCCATGTTATCTCTCTGCCATCTACCTCCATGTTACTCTCTGCCATCTACCTCCATGTTACTCTCTGTCATCTACCTCCATGTTATCTCTCTGTCATCTACCTCCATGTTATCTCTCTGTCATCTACCTCCATGTTATCTCTCTGTCATCTACCTCCATGTTATCTCTCTGTCATCTTCCTCCATGTTACTCTGTCATCTACCTCATGCATAATGAATGTACATGGAATGCACACAGGACAACAGATCAGTTTGAGTGACATTGTATTCTCTGCAATGCTTCTGTGTGACTCCAATCCATTGTGTATTCTATGCTTTCCATGCTTTTTACAGTTAGCAGAGTACAGTCTCTGCCTGTCTGTACCAGACCAGTGTAACAGCTCTCCACATACCTTTCTACAGTCTCCTCATAGTGAATGACTTTGTGTATACTGTATGCAGGGCTCCCGAGTGGCGCAGCGCACTAAGGCACTGCATCTCAATGCTAGAAGTGTCACTACAGACCCTGGTTTGATTCCAGGCTGTATCACAACTGGCTGTGATTGGAAGTCCCATAGGGCGGGGAGTAGTTGTCCAGGTTAGGGTTTGGCCGGGGTAGGCCGTCATTGTCAATTAGCATTTGTTCTCAACTGACTTGCCTAGTTCAATAAATGCATTGTATATTATTTGTTGGGCTGCAGAGTTTTAAACCAGTGGAACAGCTAGTCTGGTAATGACAGATGAGGTGTCTATTGTCCGGGGCAACGCCCTGCCGTTGAGTTCTGTCGCTTTAGTCTTGTTGTGTGTGTCTGTGTGCGTGTGTGTTGTTTTAGTCTTGTTGTGTGTGTCTGTGTGCGTGTGTGTTGTTTTAGTCTTGTTGTGTGTGTCTGTGTGTGTGTGTGTGTTGTTTTAGTCTTGTTGTGTGTGTCTGTGTGCGTGTGTGTTGTTTTAGTCTTGTTGTGTGTGTCTGTGTGTGTTGTTTTAGTCTTGGTGTGTGTGTCTGTGTGTGTGTGTGTGTGTTGTTTTAGTCTTGTTGTGTGTGTCTGTGTGCGTGTGTGTTGTTTTAGTCTTCGACTGTCCCTAATGACGTGCTAATCTTACTGCAACACCACTGTAAAGAGACCAGCGTGTTATGTTGCTTCACACACACATACTTGTGTACACACACACACACACATCACACGCAAGTAAAAGTGTGCAAACACACACAAAATAATAACATGTATGCACGCACGCACGCACGCACGCACGCACGCACGCACGCACGCACGCACACAGGTTTTCCCTTCCTGGCTCCAGAGTTACTGCCCCACAAGGACAAGAGAATGTTGGGCCCCCTGCGTCTTTAAGGACTGTGACTGAGAGAGGAGCTTTCAGGAGTCATTGTCATCTGGTGAAAAGATGCTTGACACCCCACTCTCTCTCGCTTTACCTCCCTGTCTCCTTCCCTCCCTCCCTCCCTCTTTAGGATGCATTTATTGGAAAGGGTACAAAGTCAAGAACAATCAGCAAACATCATTATTTTGTTATCCCGCTTTCTTTCTCTCTCCAACTTGTTCTGCCAGTTCTCTGTAGAGGGCTCTAGTCAAGAGCCATTAGCAAATATTACCACTCTCTGTCTCTCTGTCTCTCTGTCTCTCTGTCTCTCTGTCTCTCTGTCTCTCTGTCTCTCTGTCTCTCTGTCTCTCTGTCTCTCTGTCTCTCTGTCTCTCTGTCTCTCCGTCTCTCCGTCTCTCCGTCTCTCCGTCTCTCCGTCTCTCCGTCTCTCCGTCTCTCCGTCTCTCCGTCTCTCCGTCTCTCCGTCTCTCCGTCTCTCCGTCTCTCCGTCTCTCCGTCTCTCCGTCTCGCTCTGCCTCGCTCTGCCTCGCTCTGCCTCTCTCTGCCTCTCTCTCTCTCTCTCTCTCTCTCTCTGCCTCTCTCTCTCTCTGCCTATCTCTCTGCCTCTCTCTCTCTGCCTCTCTCTCTCTCTCTGCCTCTCTCTCTCTGTCTCTCTGCATCTCTCTCTCTGCCTCTCTCTCTCTCTGCCTCTCTGCCTCTCTCTCTCTCTCTCTCTCTCTCTTTCTCTCTGCCTCTCTCTCTTTCTCTCTGCCTCTCTCTCTTTCTCTCTCTCTCTCTTTCTCTCTCTCTCTCTTTCTCTCTGCCTCTCTCTCTTTCTCTCTGCCTCTCTCTCTTTCTCTCTGCCTCTCTCTCTTTCTCTCTGCCTCTCTCTCGCTGCCCCTCTCTCGCTGCCCCCCCCTCTCTCTCTTTCTACTCCTGTTTTGTTCATCTGCCTTCTATTTTCATTAAACTCACCTTCTGCACCTGCTTCCTGACTCCCAGCATAAACGTTACAGAGTATTTTAATCCATTGTGTTAAAAAGTACTACAATCTATTCACCCCAAATATCCTGTGTTGTATCAACCTCAATAATCCAAATCAAACCTCCTAGCTAGTTTAACTAGCAGCCGTGTTCAGGTCATTTTAGCCCTGTATGTTTCCTCGCGTTTGTTTTCAGACATTTAGTTTTCTCTTGGGCTCAGGAGAGCGAACCAGAAGTCCCCACGCCGGTGGTGGTGGAGGTTTGTCTTATCAGATCACAACGTTCCATTTCACTTGTTCTGGAGGAACCGTTACTGTCACGCTGCTAGTATCCACCCTGAAAGTTTGTTTTCTCAGAGAAAAAGAAAGGAACTTAGTTTTCTCTTCCAAGCGACCAACTAGCTGCTTAACAATGGTTCCCTGTGGACTGGCTCAAAATGGCCGCCGACCTTGACGGTAAAAAATCTATTGATACGCACTTGACCCTAATTGCTCCTGTAAATTGCTCTGGATAAGAGCGTCTGCAAAATGACTGAAATGTAAATGGCCTTCAGCCTTCAATGAAGTACCCTGCTAGGCATTATGGGTAGGCTTTGTTGCTGTAAAAAGTAGTAAAGCCACATTCTAATTCTATGAACTGTATCTCAGTTCCCAGTTCTAGAACACTATTTACACACCATCACTTTGAGAGATCGCAGCCCTGAGAACTGGACAACTGAAGATATTGTTTAAATGGTCATAATCCAAATAGTAATTCATTTCTCTCAAGTATCTTAGTCACAGCTCTCAATTAATGTCTCTGCAACCCTCTTGAGCTGTCTAACACTACGGTTCTGTCTGGACAGGCATCGGGTGTATATATATATACACACACACACACACACACACACACACACACACACACACACACACACACACACACACACACACACACACACACACACACACACACACACATGCACAGAGAGAGACAGAGAGAGAGATACAGATCTGAACTACGAGGAAGCTCCAACTCCGTGTGTCTTGGGAAAGGTTGCAGGAGTATAAGCAACGTAGCGGAGACAGTGGTGGGAATGTTTAGGATGCAGTGTGTGTGTGTGCGTAGAGTACAGTTTATTCATTGTATAGATTAGTTGCTTTGTACAGGATGTCTTGTCAACTTTGTCAACTTTGTGCACTTAGGATGTCATCCTCCCTTCAGCAAAGCTACAGGCCTACAAATCTCAATGCTAAAGTTGACAAGTTCAGTTAACACTCCCTTCTCCCTTCCATTCTTGTCTCTTGAATTCTGAGTAAATTACAAGTCTGGTGCCTCAGAAGATGATTTATTTCTCTCTGGCTCCTTTGAGAGACAAACTCACACAGTCATTTGTTTGAAAGAAGATGGATCCAACAAGAAAAAAAGCACCCAACCAATGTCTTTTGGTTTAATCCAAACGTCATGCTGGCTTGGCAAAAATAAATACAAGATGGCTGAGTTACAAGCACTGTGTGTGTGTGTGTGTGTGTGTGTGTGTGTGTGTGTGTTGACTGAGTTAGTAGTGTTGCATAAAGAATACAAGTTTTTTTAGGGATTCTAGAGGTGTTGAAATGTATTGTGTGGGTCGTTGAGCTCAGAGGAGACAAAGAAACCGGTAGAGACTCTTTTTCGGGGGTCTGCTTTCGAAATGTGAGCCTTTGTGAATCTTTATAGCAGAATGGGGAAAAGGGGAGGGAGAGAGAGAGAGAGAGAGGGGGGGGGGGAACAGAGGGGGGTAAAAGAGAGTGATAAAGCGAGAGAAGGAAAGACGGACAGAAAGCAACATTTTTAATTCAAAATGTTCCACAGGCACATTTTTACTGCCTCTGGAACACTTGACTTGTATTTTCCCCTTACCTCATTCTTTCACTCTCTCTATTTTTACATAAACACAATCATATAAACATAATAAGACCCCCTGGTCGGGGGCTACGATCACTTCTTACGTCCTTCTATCAAAACCATCTGAACGGATGAATAGGTCTACTATGTACCAAACAGCTGGTCGATGTCAATGTTGGCAATTTACAATGTTGAGTGTATGTTGGTTTGATGTTTCAACAATGTTGGGTGTATGTTGGTTTGATGTTTCAACAATGCTGGGTGTATGTTGGTTTGATGTCTCAACAATGTTGGGTGTATGATGGTTTGATGTTTCAACAATGTTGGGTGTATGTTGGTTTGATGTTTCAACAATGTTGGGTGTATGTTGGTTTGATGTTTCAACAATGTTGGGTGTATGTTGGTTTGATGTTTCAACAATGTCGGGTGTATGTTGGTTTGATGTTTCAACAATGTTGGGTGTATGTTGGTTTGATGTTTCAACAATGTTGGGTGTATGTATTTGATGTTTCAACAATGTTGGGTGTATGTTGGTTTGATGTTTCAACAATGTTGGGTGTATGTTGGTTTGATGTCTCAACAATGTTGGGTGTATGTTGGTTTGATGTCTCAACAATGTTGGAAAGCCTTTCTTTTTGTGTTGCAGTTAGCACAGAGGTCCGTCAGCTTTCTGGCTCTGTTTAATACAGTCAGTTACTTACACAATATCAAAACCATCTGAAGGTAATGTATCAAGTAGACTGGCAATATGTCAATGTTGAAACAATGTTGTTTTTACACTGCTGCTAATCACTGTTTATTACCTATGCATAGTCACTTTACAGATTACCTCAACTAACCTGTACCCCCGCACATTGACTTGGTACCGGTACCCCCTGTATATAGCCTCGTTATTGTTATGTAATTTTCATATGTTACTTTTTGATATTTCGATTTTTTTCACATTAGTTTATTTAGTAAATATTTTCTTAACTGTATTTCTTGAACTGAATTGTTGGTTAAGGGCTTGTAAGCATTCCACAGTAATGTCTACTATACCTGTTGTGTTCGGTTTGATGTGATTTGATGTTGGACAGATGTTGGACAGATGTTCTTGTTGGGTTGCAGTCCATTAGCAATCTGGCCCTATTTAGTATAATATATTATGGGTTTCTGAGAGTTCTGAATTTGGACCAAGAAGCCGGCTGATTTCCATGTTGGCAGTTGGCATGTTGGAAAGCTAGAACCAGAACCTGGATCTACTGTAGATGCATTGTTGTGTACATGTTTTAACCTTGGTGTTACACTTTTCTAGGTTCAGGGAGAGTGGGGTAAGTTGAGCCTTTTTTACATTCAGCCTCACCACATCAAGGGAAATATACACTGAGTATACTATACATTAGGAACACCTTCCTAATATTGAGTTTCACCCCCAAATTTTGCCCTCAGAATGGCCTCAATTTGTCTGGGCATGGACTCTACAAGGTGTTGAAAGCGTTCCACAGGGATGCTGGCCCATGTTGACTCCAATGCTTCCCACAGTGTCATGTTGGCTGGATGTCCTTTGGGTGGTGGACCATTCCTGAAACACACGGGAAACTATTTAGCATGGAAAATCCCAGCAGCGTTGTAGTTCTTGACACAAACCAGTGCACCTACCATACCCCGTTAAAAGGCACTTAAATCTTTTGTCTTACCCATTCACCCTCTGAATGTCATACATACACAATCCATGTCTCAGATGTCTTAAGGCTTAAAAATCCTTATTTAACTTGTCTCCTCCCCTTCATCTACACTGGTTGAAGCGGATTTAACAAATGAAATCATTAAGAAATCATAGCTTTCGTCTGGATTCACCTGGTCAGTCTGTCATGGAAAGAGTTGGTGTTCCTAAGGTTTTGTACACTGTGTATATAGAGAGCCGACCCAAATGACAATCTCTTAGAAAAAAATAGAAACTATTGGAACCAAGGCTTAAAAAGAACTGGCATTGGCACAAGATGGAGGGAAAGTTGGAACATAACTAATGAAATTACAGTTAATGAAAATGTATGCTTAATCCAGTATAAACTAATGTATAGAGACAAAATTCACACATTTTATAGCACAAAGGCAGAGTCATACATTAAGTATAAAATTAACAATGACTCAACAATCCATGCCTACTGATAATGCTATTAAATCCTAAATTTATGTACAGAGTTAGAAAGTTGGCAGTCAGAAGTATTACAATGAAAATGACTTTTCATCCGTTTCATCTGTCTGCATATTTCAAGACATGGCATATGAGGGCGCAGTGAGACACCCGATGGGTTGGGCGATACTTTTCTCCTCAATCATATTTAAAAAAAGGTATACTTAAAAACTGGAATTCAAACCATCCTGGATCGTTATCACAATGGAAAGGTCAAATGCTTTGTTATCTAAATTTTGAAAGTACGTGGGCGACAGAGAGAAAAGATGCAGTTTGAAGCCATGTGGCGGACAGTGATGTGGGCGCTGGAGATGGAGGTGTGAGCATGTGGGTCTGGGCAGGTGTGATGGAGTTGATGTTTGTACATGTGTCTATATACTGTTGTTTCTATGTGTATATTTTGCAATGTAAATAATAATAATATAGTATTCTTTTTAATAAAGATATCTACATATACGCTATGTATACAAAAGTATGTGGACACCCCATCAAATGAGTGGATTCGGCTATTTCAGCCACATCCGTTGAAATCGACAACAAAGCCATGCAATCATGCAATAATAAACAAACACTGGCTGTAGAATTATCTTACTGAAGAGCACAGTGACTTTCAACGTGGCACCGTCATAGGATGCCACCTTTCCAACAAGTCAGTTAGTCAAATTTCTGTCCTGCCTGAGCTGCGCCGGTCAAACATCTAGGAGCAACAACGGCTCAGCCGCAAAGTGGCAGGCAACACAAGCTCACAGAATGCGACCGCCGAGTGCTGAAGTGCGTAGCGTGTAAAAGTCCTCTTTCCTCGTTTGCAACACTCACTACAGAATTCCAAACTGCATCTGGAAGCAACGTCAGAACAATAACTGTTTGTTGGGAGCTTCATGAAATGAGTTTCCATGGCGGAGCAGCCGCACACAAGCCTAAGATCACCATGCACAATGCCAAGAGTCGACTGGAGTGGTGTAATGTTCAGCGGCCTGTGGACTAGGGAGCAGTGGCAGTCTGGCAGTCCTACAGACACATCTGGGTTTGGCTGATGCCAGGAGAACGCTACCTGCCCCAATGCATAGTTCCAACTGTAAAGTTTGGTCTGGGGCTGTTTTTCAAGTTTCGGGCTAGGCCCCTTAGTTCCAGTGAAGGGAAATCTTAACACTACAGCCTACAATGACATTCTAGATGATTCTGTGCTTCCACCATTGTGGCAACAGTTTGGGGAAGGCCCTTTCCACAAAGTAAGGTCCATACAAAAATTATAAATCGATATCGGTGTGGAAGAACTTGACTGGCCTGCACAGAGCCCTGACCTCAACCCCATCAAACACCTTTGGGATGAATTGGAACGCCGACTGCGAGCCAGGCCTAATCGCCCAACATAAGTGCCTGACCTCAATAATGTTCTTGTGGCTGAGTGGAAGTAAGTCCACGCAGCAATGTTCCAACATCTAGTGGAAAGCCTTCCCAGAAGAGTGGAGGCTGTTATAGCAGCAAAGGGGAGACCAGCTCCATATTAATTCCCATGATTTTGGAATAAGATGTGTCAAGGAGCAGGTGTACACATACTTTTGGTCATGTAGTGTATTTCAGGATGTTGTGTATCCCTGGATATAATCAAAATTCATAAACATTCCAGTTTTGTAAACATCGCTTGTACAAAAAAAGTGCTCTCCTGGCTGAACTTACCCAGGTTAGACAGGGTATGGGGTAAGGAGAGCCGTGGGACAGGGTATGGGGTAAGTTGAGCCGTGGGACAGGGTATGGGTTAAGTTGAGCCGTGGGACAGGGTATGGGGTAAGTTGAGCCGTGGGACAGGGTATGTGGTAAGTTGAGCCGTGGGACAGGGTATGGGGTAAGTTGAGCCGTGGGACAGGGTATGTGGTAAGTTGAGCCGTGGGACAGGGTATGGGGTAAGTTGAGCCGTGGGACAGGGTATGTGGTAAGTTGAGCCGTGGGACAGGGTATGGGGTATGCTGAGCCGTGGGACAGGGTATGGGGTAAGTTGAGCCGTGGGACAGGGTATGGGGTAAGTTGAGCCGTGGGACAGGGTATGAGGTAAATTGAGCCGTGGGACAGGGTATGAGGTAAGTTGAGCCGTGGGACAGGGTCTGGGGTAAGTTGAGCCGTGGGACAGGGTATGGGGTAAGTTGAGCCGTGGGACAGGGTATGGGGTAAGGAGAGCCGTGGGACAGGGTATGGGGTAAGGAGAGCCGTGGGACAGGGTATGAGGTAAGTTGAGCCATGGGACAGGGTATGTGGTAAGTTGAGCCGTGGGACAGGGTATGGGGTAAGGAGAGCCATGGGACAGGGTATGGGGTAAGTTGAGCTGTGGGACAGGGTATGGGGTAAGTTGAGCCATGGGACAGGGTATGGGGTAAGCTGAGCCGTGGGACAGGGTATCTCCCTACAATTTTCTGTACTGAATTAAATATATTACCACAATCTTTTTAAAACCATGTCTATCTTTATTTCCCAAACACAATTCCACACAATCACAATCGCTTTTTTGTCTTTCAATCTTGTTAAGCATCTTTTAACACAGGCCTTACACCAAACAAACACGTTTAACACAGGCCAGGCCCTGGTTACCTAATATCCCAGCAATAATACCTTGCATTACGCCATGGAAGAAAGCATTTCAATTTGCTCAATTTTCCATTGTCTCAGGTATTGTCTCAACGTATCCCATGGCCGTTGTCTCAACTTACCCCAAGACAAACATTTTCAATATATTAGCCCACACAGCTACACGGAGGCACTTTCATACTACTGTAGGTTTAGGACGTCAAATTAAAGCTTGTAGAGAGCCTAACTGTTGAGCCCAACTGTAGAGCCCAACTGTAGAGCCCAACTGTAGAGCCCAACTGTAGAGCCCAACTGTAGAGCCCAACTGTAGAGCCCAACTGTAGAGCCCAACTGTAGAGCCCAACTGTTGAGCCCAACTGTAGAGCCCAACTGTAGAGCCCAACTGTAGAGCCCAACTGTAGAGCCCAACTGTAGAGCCCAACTGTAGAGCCCAACTGTAGAGCCTAACTGTAGAGCCCAACTGTAGAGCCCAACTGTAGAGCCCAACTGTAGAGCCCAACTGTAGAGCCCAACTGTAGAGCCCAACTGTAGAGCCCAACTGTAGAGCCTAACTGTAGAGCCCAACTGTAGAGCCCAACTGTAGAGCCCAACTGTAGAGCCCAACTGTAGAGCCCAACTGATGTAGAGAACAGCCTAATGATCAACTTTGGTTTAGATACAAGCATCACGAAACCTCTAACACAATAAATCCATTTCACTTGGTGAAAATCCGTTTTTTGGACCAAACTTGCTTACCACTTTTTCTTCCTTCTCAGACTCCATGAGATGACCTCTTCCTAAATATTTGGTCAAATGATTCTTTTGGTTTATGGTTTCCTGGAAACAAAGGTGGCTCAACGTACCCCTTGGGCTCAACTTACCCCACTCTCCCCTACAGTTTGAGCATGTTATTTAGTCAAAGGGTGTGGTTTCTGAGAGGACCAACGTGAAACAAGTTGGCAAAGTCAATGGTGGCAGTTGGCAATGTTGGAATGCTTTCTCACTTGGTTACATTCCAAATACCTGAGAGCTCAGTCAGATGTCTGCCTCTATTTAGTATTCAATATTCTGGAGTCAGAGGTGTGGTTTCTACTGTAGCTGCTAATGTCTGATCTGTATCAAAGCTTCTTCTTTTGGGGTTGCAGTTTTGCACATCTGGTGTAGATGATCATTCTGGCTGTGTTTCTGGCTCTGTTGGGAGATGGAGTCCCGGGTATAAGATGGGGAGCTACAGCGCTTTCTGTTAGAATGAAAGACAATCATCTGGCAAAGGATTGAGGGATGAGCCATGGTGTTTATGTGATGTGTGTGTGTGGAGGTGTTAAGGTGATGTGTGTGTGTGTGTATCGGTGTGTGGTTATTTAAAAGTTGGTGGTGTGTTCTCAATGTGTGTGTATTTGTGTTGTGTGTCCGTGACTCGTGTGTGTGTGAGTTATGTGTGGGAGGACTGGAGCCTCGCCGGCACCCTTGAATAAAGTTACATTCTGTGCTGCAGATGGAGCATGACTTCCCTCTAATCCCAGCAGCAGAGTGAGTTATCCCAATTTACACAAAGTGAGATAAACCAACTTAGTTATTTGCAGTGACTGAAAATATGATTTTCTTCAACCCCCTCTTTGTCTCCCACACGTTGCCACATGAGGCCCACACTTTCACACGTTCTCATGTTCACTCACACATTCATACACACCATAAACAACACAAACACGCACGCACGCACGCACGCACGCACGCACGCACGCACGCACGCACACACACACACACACACACACACACACACACACACACACACACACACACACACACACACACACACACACACACACACACACACACACACAGTCAGGGTCAGACCAGAGATGACCTTGATGCTGTGAATCAGACAGACAGGCACATTGAGGGGCCACCTCTTGTCCAGTCAGGACCCCACGACGCAGCCCACCCACTCTATAAAGACCCCCACAGGGTTTGCACAGGAGGGGGGAAGTGTGTGTGTGTGTGTGTGTGTGTGTAGGGCTGACTGCAATCTGATACATCTCTCAGATGTAATCGATCCATACATACCCTCTGTAATCAACATAATGGAGAACGTAACACAAACAAACCATCACCGTGACCCCCTGTGTTGATTCCCCCCCCCTCCCTCCCACCTTTATCCCTCTTTCCTCTCTCCCTCCCCCTCTCTTTTTCAGTTAGTGTAAATGAAAGACAGATGAATACCCCCGTTAGGATTTCATGGTGGCTGGTTCAATGGGAAGCTGTTTATGTTTGCTGTGTAGTGAACCTTCTACAGTAGGGCCTCTGTTTGATCCAAAATGGCCTCCTTGTTTCAAGGTGGCTGGTTCAATAGGGAGCTGTTTTTCACAGGAGGTTGGTGGCATCTTAATTGGGGAGAACGGGCTCATGGTAATGGCTGGAGCAGAATAAGTGGAATTGTATCAAATTCATCAAACACAGGCTTTCCAGGTGTTAGATGCCATTCCATTTGCGCCGTTCCGGCCATTATTATGAGCCGTCCTCATAATTATGCCTCCTGTGCTGTTTATGTTTTCTGTGTAGTGGACCTTCTACAGTAGGGCTCTGTTTGATCCAAAATGGCCATCTGGTTTTGGAGAGAAAGTTGTAAGTGGCAAGAGAAGAAAGATAACTTTCTTCTGATGGGGGTTCACTTTTTGAGGAATAAAAATAATAATTTATTACAGTTTAAATGTTTACAAATTAGATGCGCTGGAATTAAAGCAACTTCCAAAAATGAACACTCAGATCATAGTGATATTATGTCTGATCTCTCAAACAATGTAAAGTATCTATAGATGTAATCTGGAGCCAAGCGTGTTGATTTTTAATCTGAGGGTATCCTGCTATTGCCACACGTGTTGAATTATGCAAGGGAACGTGACAACAACAGTAATTCATGAGGCCGTCTAGACAGCGTTGGTGAGTGCAGGTAGAATAGACCGAGCAACTTGTTGGTGTTTGCAGCCTGGTTCCACCCCTTTACGTTAAAGGGAGTGAGGGAGAGTGAACGTAATTCCAGCAGCTATTTGGAATGTAAAGCTCCTGCCGGAGATAGAGCTCACCTTTGTGTTAACTTTCCACTGGATTCAAAAAAGGACAAGAAAAAGGAGGATGCTACTTTTTTCTTATTCCTTGATTTAACTGTTGGTGGTTTGTTGCTTTAGTTATGGACATGGTTTTGATTCAAGGTTCTGAGCTCACTACTCAGCATTGGGGAGCAATAGATTTCTTCTTGCAAAGTGTTAGCAGGTTTTCAACCTTGCCCTCTGCCTTGTTGAGAGAGAGAGAGAGAGAGAGACTCTCCTGGTATCACTGAATAAAAATAAAAATATAACATTTAAAGTGTTGGTCCCATGAAATGAAAGAAAAAGCCATATCTCTGTCCAGTGTCTGTGTTCTTTTGCCCATCTTAATCTGTTCTTTTTATTGGCCATTCTGAGATAGGGCTTTTTCTTTGCAACTCTGCCTAGAAGGCCAGCATCACGGAGTCGCCTCTTCACTGTTGATGTTGAGACTGGTGTTTTGCGGGTACTATTTAATGAAGCTGCCAGTTGAGGACTTGTGAGGTGTCTGTTTGTCAAACCAGACACTCTAATGTACTTGTCGTCTTGCTCAGTTGTGCACCGGGGCCTAGTACACAGCGTTGAGTAGTACACCGGGAGTAGTACATAGCGTTGTACGAGATCTTCAGTTTCTTGGCAATTTCTTGCATGGAATAGCCTTCATTTCTCAGAACAAGAATAGACTGACGAATTTCAGAAGAAAAGTCTTTGTTTCTGTCCATTTTGAGCCTGTAATCGAACCCACAAATGCTGATGCTCCAGATACTCATCTAGTCTAAAGAAGTCCAGTTTTATTGCTTATTTAATCAGCATAACAGTTTTCAGCTGTGCTAACATAATTGCAAAAGATTTTCTAATGATCAATTAGCCTTTTAAAATGATTGGATTAGCTAACACAACGTGCCATTGGAACACAGGAGTGATGGTTGCTGATAATGGGCCTCTGTACGCCTATGTAGATATTCCATTTGAAAAAAATCCAGCTACAATAGTCATTTACAACATCAACAATGTCTACACTGTATTTCTGATCAATTTGATGTTATTTTAATGGACAAAAAATGTGCTTTTCTTTAAAAAACAAGGACATTTCTAAGTGGCCCCAAACTTCTGAACGGTTGTGTAGGTAATAGGGTGGCATTTGCTACACAGCCTGTTCCTAGGGCAACGTTCCTGGATTTAATCAAGTCCATTTGCACAATACAATACATCCATTCCTCTCTCAAACAGCCCCAATCCATCCAATGGACCATGTTACTACCAAAGACATGCTAAAGAAACCAAGCCAAACCAATAAACCGGCATTAAGGGAGAACAACATGGCAGCATTCAATGTTAATCTGAGCGCTAAGTGGGTGAGTTAAAGGTGAAGAATGCCATGGCAGTGATGTGAGATGGGAGGGAGGAGTTTCATTGACAGGGGATTAAGGAGATAGCTCCGTGCATGGTGTAGGGAGGCTTGGGGCGTTGCGTGAGTCTTCACTCTGCTCTTGGTCTTTGTCTTGTGGTTGATACCAACCGTCCATAGATCTCTAAATAGGCCTCTGGATGTCTTTTTGGCTGGACTGGTGGATTCATCTCCTTCTGTTTTGCTTTCTCTTTCTCTCTGGCCACTGTTGGAGAAAAGAAGACTGACTGTCTTGAGGCTCTCTCTCTCTCTGTCTGAGAAAGACTGACTGTCTTGGTCTGTCTTGAGGCTCTCTCCCTCTCTGTCTGAGAAAGACTGACTGTCTTGGGCTGTCTTGAGGCTATTTCCCTCTCCGTCTGAGAAAGACTGACTGTCTTGGGCTGTCTTGAGGCTATCTCTCTCTCCGTCTGAGGAAGAATGACTGTCGAGCTGCCTTGAGGTTCTCTCTCTCTCTCTCTCCGTTTGAGGAAGACTGCTGAGTGTTTTGCTGGTTGTAATAGATTTCCTAACTATATAGCGCAGAATCCATTTGAAAGCTTCGCCCCCGATACAGTGAAATCTTCACTCATAACCAATTTACTTTACCCATGATGGTTGTGTCTCTCTTTGCCAATAGCATTATATTTTATTGTGCCTTGTTCAATCTAACCACCTGTAACTGATAAGTTGGGCTGTGTGCCTGCACAGATAGACAAAGAGGGTTACGCCCTTGGAAAGAGAGTGGATAATCTCTTCCAACTGATTTTTATTACCCTGCAGTCTACTATTAAACGATTTACGTGCTGAGTAGGGGTGTGTGTGAGGTCATAAGCACACACACACACATGTTCAAACACTCCCCCTTCTCCCTCACATCTGTTTCACCGTCGGACCGTGTCCTGTTCCAAAACTTAAACATTTAATCAGTGATCCCCAACAGACGTTCCAGCAGCAGACACACAGAGTCAACCAACCAGCCAACCAGCCAGCCAACCAGCCAACCAACCAGCCAACTAACCAGCCAACCAGCCAGTCAGTCTAGGGGGTCCAGCCTATTTGCTCCGGGCTTCTTTCTCATATTCCTGCCCAGTTTGATCCATATACCGTACCTACCATGCCTCTCAATATTATAGCCGTATACTTAATGTCCCACTGGGCACACACTGGTTGAATCAACGTTGTTTCCACGTCATTTAAATGTAATTACATTGAACCAACGTGGAATTGACGTTGGTTGTATGTGCCACAGTTTTCCTGTCTTTACATGACTAAACCCTTGTACTAAGGATTCACACACAAGGAGGACAGGAGTCTGCATGAGAGCATAACTGACCTTGTCTGGCCCGTCACCATGACAACGCCATTACAGCCCCGTTGTTTAGCACCTGCTAAGACAGCCCGTAGTACACAATGCTAAGCCACACACTCATACACACATCAGGCTAGACCAGAGAGGCTCAGGGAGTAGCTAACAAGACTAAACATTTCAACAGAGTGTAATTTGGATGGAGGGACACAATGTCCTTTGTGTTGAGAGGAAAGTGTGTGTGGATGGAGACCATGCATGGAGGGACATGAAGACACACACACACGGGGAGGGACATGAAGACACACACACACAGGGAGGGACAAACAACGTTTTGAGGCTCTACAGGGAGATAGTTGTGTGAAAGGACAGGAAGTGTACTGGTGTTATCTTTCAATGTACTGGGGCTTGTCAAACATGAGCAGAATAGAGGCCATACATAAGGGGAAATAGTACCGATATACTAGAAGGCCATTTCATGTGAGAGTAGAAGATGAGTTGTATAATAATATATATTAACATAGAAAGTTTTCCATTTAAGTGTCTTCACCTTATGCACAGGAAGTGGCACTCGAGGGCAACATTTTCCTCCACATTATAATTTGCAAATGTATAAGATATTCTTTATTCCTCCAACCTCAGTTTTCTGTCTGGCCTTTTCCCACCAGCACCAGGAAATTAAAGAAAGGTCGCACGTAGGAAAAAGCGAAACCGGAATACTGGAAAACTAGAGAACATTTGTTTGAGAATCCACAGGGAAAGCACAATTATTGATCTGAAAACAAATAGTCCTTATTTGAAGTCTCTCGCCCAGCCCTAACCACATCCACACACACGCACACACGCACATTTGAAACACACACACACACACATTTGAAGTCTACCTCACTTAGCCCTAACCAACCCACAGGAAACCACACGTCTCAGAGTGACAGGGATACATGGTGCCCATACACTCCCATCAGGTTCCAAGCTGGTGACAGAAAACAGACGTCCACAGCTGTGTTTGACGTCATGCTTTGGTTTCTCCACACACAGCACACGCCCGGGAGTATTGAATGATCTCTGGTGAAGTCAGTACATAATGCCCTTGGTGAGGTTTGGCAGGAACACTTAACCTCCTAATTTCAGCCTCACAAATAACATGATCCCAAGTCTATCATAGATAGGTTAACCGTTATTCCCATCATAGATACAATTAACAACCAATGATGAGCTTATCAGCTTTTATAATACTTATTGCATCATATCAACTGGCATTTCCCTTGACTTAAGACCAAAAAAGAGTAGGTTGGTCCTTCAGTTGGTTCTACCAACTACAGTCTACTCTTTCCCTCCCTGTGCGCCAAAAACAATTTATCTGTTATCTCCTAACGTCTCTTTACGCCCCTTTTCTCCTCTCCTCCCTCCCTCACCCCTCTCTCTCCCACTTCCCAGGACGTGGAGGGCACGTCTAAACCTGTCTCTCATTCGGCCACGGCAACAGCCAATAAAAGCCAGACTTGTTGCCTGGGTGGGTGGCGGTGGAAATTCAATAAGTCAATTGTCGTCTACTTGAAGCCGGAGAGGAAAAGCCTTAAGGTTTTCCAGACATTTCCTGAGGGAGGGATGGAGGGAGGGGATTAGGTGAAAGAGAGGTGGTAGAAGTAGGAAAGGGTTTAGCCTAGGTAGAAGAAAGGGGGAGAGTGGAGGAGAGGGAGGTTGGACGTTTGGTGGAAGAGAGGGACGGAGAGGAGAGAGGGGAGGGAGGAGGGAGGGTAGGGAGATGAGGGTTACCCAAAATAGCTAAACACTCCAATACATCCCCCCTTGTCTTGTCCCTACACGAGGGCATATAAAGAGTGTTTGTGCTTGGACACTACATACCCCATTCCTCCAGGGTCAAAGGTCTTGCTGGGGGGTGAGGGATCAGGGGGAACCAGCCCCCTGGCTGTGGAGGAGTTTAAAGTAGGCTTTGTGTAGCCAGGACGGTGTGTAAGGAGTAGGATGAACGTGAATGGGACAGAGTTTTGAGTGCTGGGGAATGAGGTCTTTGGGAAGAGACTGTCATGTAAAACCTCTTTGATCTTAACAATGGTGGCAGATATTTTATTTTCCCTCAAACTGAATAAAATGGAAACATTGATTATATTATTCTAGATAATGCAAGACATTAGTGAAACCGTATTTTCTGTATATTTATGGGCAGTGAACAGTATGTTTGTATATAGGCCATGTGCGTGGGTGTGTGCGTACTTGCGTGTGTGTGTAATGTCCAGTGGAGGACCTGCTATTGTTTTCTTATACAAACACTACGCTCCTCTCTGAACCCAAAGCAGCTGTTTCTGACTACAGCTCTGAATACGTTCCAATACGCCCCAATACAATCCAATACACCCCAATACACTCAAATACAATCCAATACACCCCAATACAATCCAATACACCCCAATACAATCCAATACACCCCGATACACTCAAATGCATCCCAATAAACTTCGATACACTCCTATACACCAATACACTTCATACAATTCCATACACTCCAAAACACTGTAATACACTACAATACACCCCAAAACACTCCAATATACTCCAATACATGCTCATACACAGCAATGCACCCTGATAAACTCCTATACTCCAAAATAACCCAATACACTTCAATACATTGCAATACACTCTAATGTATTTCAGTACACTTCAATACACTCAAATACACTCCAATACACTTTAATACACTCCAATTGACTCCAATACACTCAAATAGACTTCAATACACTTCAATACACTCCAATACACTCCAAAACATTTCAATACCCGCAAATGCACTCCAAAACACTTCAATACACTCCAATATACTCCTATACTCCAAAACGCTTCATTACACTCCTCAATACTCCAATATCCTCCAATACACTCATAAATACACTTCAATACACTCCAATACACCCCAATATACTCCAATAGGCTCCATTACACTCCAATACACTCCCCAACACTCCAATATCCTCCAATACACTCATAAATACACTTCAATACACTCCAATACACCCCAATATACTCCAATACGCTCCATTACACTCCAATACACTCCCCAATACTCCAATATCCTCCAATACACTCATAAATACACTCCAAAACACTTCAGTAGACTTCAATACACTCCAATACACTTCAACATACTCCAATACACTCCATACACAATACTCAAACTCCTCCAACAAAATTGTCTTCATCAACAAGGTAACTGTCAGGTGAAATGTATACATTTTGGAATCCACCCTCTCTTGAGTTTATGAATTTAGGTTCTCAAACTTTCCCCTAAAAGTGTTTGGTCAGGAAACATCAGGGAAATTGAATGCCAGGGACATTGGCTTTAAAGTGCAGTCAGACGTCGGCGCATTGTGGTTTGTTTGAATCCCGGGCCCTAGTCTCTTCACAACAAACAACAGCCAGTAATTCACCAAGGTGTTTATGCTAGCCTAGTTCAGTCCTGTGACGTCTGTATCCAGTTGGTGGAGTGTTGTAATTCCAGAGTGCTTAAGAGTTTCATTCTGCCTCAGAGAACATGGAGCCCATTAGTCCTTCCAGCCTGGGTAAAACAAGACCTTTGGGTTCCTCTAGTTAAATGGAATACCAATTAAGGCCTAATTTAATTAAATGTGTATTAAGTTTCAGACAGGAAAAGGGTTTATTGAGGACAGCTTTATTCGCGCTGCATGCCTTTTCTTGTGAGAACCAATCGTGTTAGGCTAGGAACGCAAAGCTAACCAGAAGGCTTCACCAGAGGAATCCATTTTGTGGATAACAAAGTGTCTTTCAATATTCTGGTGAGAATGGCATCCCAACAGGCTACACCAAAGAAGTCCATTATCAGAACGAGTATGCTGAAGTGATTATCAGAAAGAGTATGCTGAAGTGAATATCAGAAAGAGTATATTGAAGTGATTATCAAAGAGAGTATGTTGAAGTGATTATCAAAGAGAGTATGTTGAAAGGATTATCAGAAAGAGTATGCTGAAGTGATTATCAGAAAGAGTATGCTGAAGTGATTATCAGAAAGAGTATGTTGAAGTGATTATCAGAAAGAGTATGATGAAGTGATTATCAGAAAGAGTATGCTGAAGTGATTATCAGAAAGAGTATGCTGAAATGATTATCAGAAAGAGTATGCTGAAGTGATTATCAGAAAGAGTATGCTGAAGTGATTATCAGAAAGAGTATGTTGAAGTGATTATCAAAGAGAGTATGCTGAAATGATTATCAGAAAGAGTATGCTGAAATGATTATCAGAAAGAGTATGCTGAAGTGATTATCAGAAAGAGTATGCTGAAGTGATTATCAGAAAGAGTATCCTGAAGTGATTATCAGAAATAGTATGCTGAAGTGATTATCAGAAAGAGTATGCTGAAGTGATTATGTCAGAGCTACTAGGAGTGCTGGGTGGAATGGAGTCAAACGCAGAGAGCAAATTAAGGTTTATGGATTTATTTTCCAATGCACGGGAAATCCTGCCCTAACACATACGGGCACATCAGAAAAGTCCAAGTAACACCAGACTCAACTGTTCCGAGGAAAATAACAAAATCCACTACAAGATCCTACACCAACATAACAGTAAGTAAGCCCGCACAACAGCCAGCGGGCTACCTAACCTTATATAGCCTACCCAACCAACCTAAACTAAAACAGGTGCACCCAATCAGCCCAAATTAACAGAAACCAAAACGAAAGAAACGATGGCAGCTAGTAGGCCGGTGACGACGACCGCCGAGCCCCGCCCGAACAGGAAGAGGCACCATCCTCGGCGGGATTCGTGACAGTACCCCCCCTCTGACGCGCGGCCCCCGCAGCGCGCCGAACCCGGCCTCGAGGACGACCCGGAGGGCGAGGCGCAGGACAATCCGGGTGGCGACGGTGGAAATCAGCCAAGAGGGAAGGATCTAAAATATCCTTCCCAGGTACCCAGCACCTCTCCTCCGGACCGTACCCCTCCCAGTCAACGAGGTACTGCAGGCCCCTCACCCGGCGTCTCGAGTCCAGAATAGCTCGTACAGCGTACGCCGGGGACCCCTCGATATCCAGAGGGGGCGGAGGGACCTCCGGCACCTCACCTTCCTGAAGGGGACCAGCTACCACCGGCCTGAGGAGAGACACATGAAACGAGGGGTTAATACGATAATAAGAGGGGAGTTGTAATCTATAACACACCTCGTTTATCCTCCTCAGGACTTTAAATGGCCCCACACACTGCGGCCCCAGCTTCCGGCAGGGCAGGCGGAGGGGCAGGTTTCGGGTCGAGAGCCAGACCCTGTCCCCTGGTGCGAACACAGGGGCCTCACTGCGGTGGCGGTCAGCGCTCCTCTTCTGACGCTCACTGGCCTGCCTGAGAGAGGCCTGGACTGCCTGCCAGGTCTCTCTAGAGCGCTGGACCCACTCCTCCACCGCAGGAGCTTCGGTCTGGCTCTGATGCCACGGAGCCAGGACCGGCTGGTACCCCAATACGCACTCGAATGGCGACATGTTAGTTGAGGAGTGGCGGAGTGAATTCTGGGCCAACTCTGCCCACGGAACATACCTTGCCCATTCTCCAGGCCGGTCCTGGCAATACGACCTCAGAAACCTACCCACTTCCTGGTTCACCCGTTCTACCTGCCCATTACTTTCAGGGTGATACCCAGAGGTAAGGCTGACCGAGACCCCCAGACGCTCCATAAACGCCCTCCATACCCGGGACGTGAACTGGGGACCTCGATCAGATACGATGTCCTCCGGCACCCCGTAATGCCGGAAGACGTGAGTAAAAAGAGCCTCCGCAGTCTGTAGGGCCGTAGGGAGACCAGGCAATGGAAGGAGACGACAGGACTTAGAAAACCGATCCACAACGACCAAAACGGTAGTGTTCCCCTGAGAAGGAGGAAGATCAGTCAGGAAATCTACCGATAAATGAGACCATGGCCGTTGTGGAACCGGGAGGGGTTGTAACTTCCCTCTCGGTAGGTGCCTAGGAGCCTTACTCTGTGCGCATACCGAGCAGGAAGAGACATAGAGTCTCACGTCCTTAGCCAAGGTGGGCCACCAGTATTTCCTCCTAAGATCCCGCACTGTTCTCTCAATCCCCGGATGACCCGAAGAAGGTAGTGTATGAGCCCACCAAATCAAACGATCACGAACACCAAGCGGTACGTACTTACGGCCAGTTGGACACTGGGATGGCACAGGTTCTACCCTTAACGCCCGCTCGATGTCCGCGTCCACCTCCCATACCACCGGGGCCACCAGACACGAGGCTGGAAGGATGGGAGTCGGATCGATGGACCGGTCATCCGTGTCATACAGACGTGACAGCGCGTCAGCCTTGGTGTTAAGGGAACCTGGTCGGTAAGAGATCTTAAATCTAAAACGAGTAAAAAACATGGCCCACCTAGCCTGACGCGGACTCAGTCTCTTCGCCTCTCGGATATACTCCAGATTTCGGTGGTCAGTCCAGATGAGAAAAGGGTATTTGGCCCCCTCAAGCCAGTGTCTCCACACTTTCAGGGCTTTTACCATAGCTAGTAACTCCCGATCCCCCACATCATAGTTCCGCTCCGCCGGCTCCAGCTTCTTAGAAAAAAAAGCACAGGGACGGAGCTTCGGCGGCGCGCCCGAGCGCTGGGATAGCACGGCTCCAACACCAGCCTCGGACGCATCCACCTCCACTATGAACGCTAACGAAGGGTCCGGATGCGCCAACACGGGAGCTTCAGTAAACCTTGCCTTCAACTGGTTGAAGGCTCCATCTGCCTCAGCCGACCACCGTAAACGCACCGGCCCCCCCTTTAGCAGTGAGGTAATCGGTGCCGCCACTTGACCAAAACCCCGGATAAACCTCCGGTAGTAATTGGCAAACCCTAAAAACCGCTGCACCTCCTTTACCGTGGTTGGAGTCGGCCAATTACGCACGGCGTTTACGCGGTCACACTCCATCCTCACCCCCGAGGTGGAAATGCGATAACCCAGGAAGGAAACGGCTGGTTTGGAGAACACACATTTCTCAGCCTTGACGTATAAGTCATGCTCCAGCAGTCGCCCAAGCACCCTGCGCACCAAGGAGACATGTGCAGCGCGTGTGGCCGAATAGATCAAAATGTCATCAATATATACTACCACACCCAGCCCCTGCAAGTCTCTGAGAATCTCATCTACAAAGGATTGGAAAACGGCTGGAGCATTCTTCAACCCATACGGCATGACGAGGTACTCATAGTGGCCTGATGTGGTACTAAACGCTGTTTTCCACTCGTCTCCTCCCCGAATACGCACCAGATTATACGCGCTCCTGAGATCCAGTTTTGTGAAAAAACGCGCTCCGTGGAATGATTCCATCGCCGTAGCGATCAGAGGTAGTGGATAACTAAATCCCACTGTGATTGAATTTAGACCTCGATAATCAATGCACGGACGCAGTCCTCCGTCCTTTTTTCTCACAAAAAAGAAACTCGAGGAAGCGGGTGACATGGAGGGCCGAATGAACCCCTGTCCCAGAGCTTCCGTGACATATGTCTCCATAGCCAACGTCTCCTCCTGTGACAAAGGGTACACGTGACTCCTGGGAAGTGCAGCGTTCTCCTGAAGGTTTATCACGCAATCCCACCGTCGATGAGGGGGTAATTTAGTCGCTTCCTTCTTACTAAAAGCGATAGCCAAATCGGCATATTCGGGGGGAATGCGCACAGTGGAAACCTGGTCTGAACTCTCCACCGATGTGGCACCGATGGAAACTCCCACACACCTACCTGAACACTCATCTGACCACCCCTGAAGAGCTCCCTGTCGCCAGGAAATGAGGGGATTGTGAATGGCTAGCCAGGGAATCCCCAATACCACTGGAAAACCAGGTGAATCAATAAGGTAAAAACTGATCTGCTCCCTATGATCCCCCTGGGTTACCATGTCCAGCGGAATCGTGGCCTCCCTGACCAGTCCTGACCCTAACGGTCGGCTATCTAGGGAGTGCACGGGAAAAGGTGGGTCTATCTGCACCACCGGAACACCCAACCTACGGGCGAGTCCGCGATCCATAAAACTCCCAGCTGCGCCTGAGTCGACTAGCGCCTTATGCTGAAGAGAGGGGAAAAACGCAGGGAAAAATATAACCAAAAACATATGACCAACAGGGAGCTCTGGGTGAGTCTTGTGCCTACTCACCTGAGGTGGCCGAGGAGTATTCCGCCTGCCATCCCGACTCCCAGATGGACTCCTCCAACACCGGTCCGAAGTGTGTCCTCTCCGGCCACAGTAGGTGCAGGAAGAGCCACCTCCTCCGGTCCCCCTAGATGCAGCTCCTCCCAACTCCATTGGAGTTGGAGCGGGAGAGCTGGGAGGTGGAATGGACAGGACCCCCTCTGAACGCCCGCGGGCAGCTAGCAGGTTATCCAGTCGAATCGACATGTCGATCAGTTCATCTAGAGATAGTGTGGTGTCCCGACAAGCTAGCTCCCGACGGACGTCCTCCCGAAGGCTACAACGGTAATGATCTATTAAGGCCCTGTCATTCCACCCCGCTCCAGCAGCCAAAGTCCGGAACTCTAAAGCGAACTCCTGGGCGCTCCTCGTCTCCTGTCTCAGGTGGAACAGACGCTCACCCGCCGCTCGGCCCTCTGGTGGGTGGTCGAACACAGCCCGAAACCGACGGGTGAACTCTGCATAATGGTCCCGAGCAGAGTCTGGGCTGTTCCATACCGCGTTGGCCCAGTCCAGGGCTCTCCCCGATAAACAGGAGACAAGGAGGCTTACCCTCTCTTCCTCCGAGGGAGTCGGACGCACGGTAGCCAGGTATAGCTCAAGCTGGAGCAAAAACCCCTGGCAACCAGCCGCTGCTCCATCGTACTCCTTCGGTGGGGTGAGACGCAAAGAGCTGGTCCCAGCCGATGACCCTGTGGGAGTGGGTTGTGTCGTCTGCAGGGGAGCTGTAGGGGGCGTCGGGAGACCACTCCTCTCCCATCGTTCCATCCTCTCCATCATCATGTCCATCGCTGATCCGATACGCTGAAGTACAGCGGTATGATGCTGGACACGCTCCTCCATAGTTGGGAGAGGGGTGGTCGTGGCTCCTGCTGACTCCATAGGTGGTGCGGGCTTCTGTCAGAGCTACTAGGAGTGCTGGGTGGAATGGAGTCAAATGCAGAGAGCAAATTAAGGTTTATGGATTTATTTTCCAATGCACGGGAAATCCTGCCCTAACACATACGGGCACATCAGAAAAGTCCAAGTAACACCAGACTCAACTGTTCCGAGGAAAATAACAAAATCCACTACAAGATCCTACACCAACATAACAGTAAGTAAGCCCGCACAACAGCCAGCGGGCTACCTAACCTTATATAGCCTACCCAACCAACCTAAACTAAAACAGGTGCACCCAATCAGCCCAAATTAACAGAAACCAAAACGAAAGAAACGATGGCAGCTAGTAGGCCGGTGACGACGACCGCCGAGCCCCGCCCGAACAG
>NC_074667.1:1444830-1467330 GCF_029448725.1 Salvelinus fontinalis
TGTCTACATTACATTATGATGTCTATCTGTCTACATTATATTATGATGTCTACATTACATTATGATGTCTATCTGTCTACATTACATTATGATGTCTATCTGTCTACATTACATTATGATGTCTACATTACATTATGATGTCTACATTACATTATGATGTCTATCTGTCTACATTACATTATGATGTCTATCTGTCTACATTACATTATGATGTCTATCTGTCTACATTACATTATGATGTCTACATTACATTATGATGTCTACATTACATTATGATGTCTATCTGTCTACATTACATTATGATGTCTATCTGTCTACATTACATTATGATGTCTACATTACATTATGATGTCTACATTACATTATGATGTCTATCTTCCTACATTACATTATGATGTCTATCTGTCTACATTACATTATGATGTCTATCTGTCTACATTACATTATGATGTCTACATTACCTTATGATGTCTATCTGTCTACATTACATTATGATGTCTACATTACATTATGATGTCTATCTGTCTACATTACATTATGATGTCTACATTACATTATGATGTCTATATGTCTACATTACATTATGATGTCTATCTGTCTACATTACATTATGATGTCTACATTACATTATGATGTCTACATTACATTATGATATCTATCTGTCTACATTATATTATGATGTCTACATTACATTATGATGTCTACATTACATTATGATGTCTATCTGTCTACATTACATTATGATGTCTATCTGTCTACATTACATTATGATGTCTATCTGTCTACATTACATTATGATGTCTATCTGTCTACATTATATTATGATGTCTACATTACATTATGATGTCTACATTACATTATGATGTCTACATTACATTATGATGTCTATCTGTCTACATTATATTATGATGTCTACATTACATTATGATGTCTATCTGTCTATATTATATCATGATGTCTATCTGTCTACATTACATTATGATATCTATCTGTCTACATTACATGATGATGTCTACATTACATTATGATGTCTACATTACATTATGATGTCTATCTGTCTACATTACATTATGATGTCTATCTGTCTACATTATATTATGATGTCAATCTGTCTACAATACATGATGATGTCTATCTGTCTACATTATATTATGATGTCTACATTACATTATGATGTCTATCTGTCTACAATACATGATGATGTCTATCTGTCTACATTACATTATGATGTCTATCTGTCTACATTACATTATGATGTCTATCTGTCTACATTACATTATGATGTCTATTTGTCTACATTATATTATGATGTCTACATTACATTATGATGTCTATCTGTCTACATTACATTATGATGTCTATCTGTCTACATTACATTATGATGTCTACATTACATTATGATGTCTATCTGTCTACATTACATTATGATGTCTATCTGTCTACATTACATTATGATGTCTACATTACATTATGATGTCTACATTACATTATGATGTCTATCTGTCTACATTACATTATGATGTCTATCTGTCTACATTACATTATGATGTCTACATTACATTATGATGTCTACATTACATTATGATGTCTATCTGTCTACATTACATTATGATGTCTATCTGTCTACATTACATTATGATGTCTATCTGTCTACATTACATTATGATGTCTACATTACATTATGATGTCTATCTGTCTACATTACATTATGATGTCTACATTACATTATGATGTCTATCTGTCTACATTACATTATGATGTCTACATTACATTATGATGTCTATCTGTCTACATTACATTATGATGTCTACATTACATTATGATGTCTATCTGTCTACATTACATTATGATGTCTACATTACATTATGATGTCTATCTGTCTACATTACATTATGATGTCTACATTACATTATGATGTCTATCTGTCTACATTACATTATGATGTCTATCTGTCTACATTACATTATGATGTCTATCTGTCTACATTACATTATGATGTCTATCTGTCTACATTACATTATGACGTCTATCTGTCTACATTATATTATGATGTCTACATTATATTATGATGTCTATCTGTCTATATTATATCATGATGTCTATCTGTCTACATTACATTATGATGTCTATCTGTCTACATTACATTATGATGTCTACATTACATTATGATGTCTACATTACATTATGATGTCTATCTGTCTACATTACATTATGATGTCTATCTGTCTACATTATATTATGATGTCAATCTGTCTACAATACATGATGATGTCTATCTGTCTACATTATATTATGATGTCTACATTACATTATGATGTCTATCTGTCTACAATACATGATGATGTCTATCTGTCTACATTACATTATGATGTCTATCTGTCTACATTACATTATGATGTCTATCTGTCTACATTACATTATGATGTCTATCTGTCTACATTATATTATGATGTCTACATTACATTATGATGTCTATCTGTCTACATTACATTATGATGTCTATCTGTCTACATTACATTATGATGTCTACATTACATTATGATGTCTATCTGTCTACATTACATTATGATGTCTATCTGTCTACATTACATTATAATGTCTACATTACATTATGATGTCTACATTACATTATGATGTCTATCTGTCTACATTACATTATGATGTCTATCTGTCTACATTACATTATGATGTCTACATTACATTATGATGTCTACATTACATTATGATGTCTATCTGTCTACATTACATTATGATGTCTATCTGTCTACATTACATTATGATGTATATCTGTCTACATTACATTATGATGTCTACATTACATTATGATGTCTATCTGTCTACATTACATTATGATGTCTACATTACATTATGATGTCTATCTGTCTACATTACATTATGATGTCTACATTACATTATGATGTCTATCTGTCTACATTACATTATGATGTCTACATTACATTATGATGTCTATCTGTCTACATTACATTATGATGTCTATCTGTCTACATTACATTATGATGTCTATCTGTCTACATTACATTATGATGTCTATCTGTCTACATTACATTATGACGTCTATCTGTCTACATTATATTATGATGTCTACATTATATTATGATGTCTATCTGTCTACATTATATTATGATGTCTACATTACATTATGATGTCTATCTGTCTACATTATATTATGATGTCTACATTACATTATGATGTCTATCTGTCTACATTATATTATGATGTCTACATTACATTATGATGTCTATCTGTCTACATTACATTATGATGTCTATCTGTCTACATTACATTATGATGTCTACATTACATTATGATGTCTATCTGTCTACATTATATTATGATGTCTACATTACATTATGATGTCTATCTGTCTACATTACATTATGATGTCTACATTACATTATGATGTCTACATTACATTATGATATCTATCTGTCTACATTAAAATTATGATGTCTACATTACATTATGATGTCTACATTACATTATGATGTCTATCTGTCTACATTACATTATGTCTACATTATATTATGATGTCTATCTGTCTACATTACATTATGATGTCTATCTGTCTACATTATATTATGATGTCTACATTACATTATGATGTCTATCTGTCTACATTACATTATGATGTCTACATTACATTATGATGTCTATCTGTCTACATTACATTATGATGTCTACATTACATTATGATGTCTATCTGTCTACATTACATTATGATGTCTATCTTCCTACATTACATTATGATGTTTATCTGTCTACATTACATTATGATGTCTATCTGTCTACATTACATTATGATGTCTACATTACATTATGATGTCTATCTGTCTACATTACATTATGATGTCTACATTACATTATGATGTCTATATGTCTACATTACATTATGATGTCTATCTGTCTACATTACATTATGATGTCTACATTACATTATGATGTCTACATTACATTATGATATCTATCTGTCTACATTATATTATGATGTCTACATTACATTATGATGTCTACATTACATTATGATGTCTATCTGTCTACATTACATTATGATGTCTATCTGTCTACATTACATTATGATGTCTATCTGTCTACATTACATTATGATGTCTATCTGTCTACATTATATTATGATGTCTACATTACATTATGATGTCTACATTACATTATGATGTCTACATTACATTATGATGTCTATCTGTCTACATTATATTATGATGTCTACATTACATTATGATGTCTATCTGTCTATATTATATCATGATGTCTATCTGTCTACATTACATTATGATGTCTATCTGTCTACATTACATTATGATGTCTACATTACATTATGATGTCTACATTACATTATGATGTCTATCTGTCTACATTACATTATGATGTCTATCTGTCTACATTATATTATGATGTCAATCTGTCTACAATACATGATGATGTCTATCTGTCTACATTATATTATGATGTCTACATTACATTATGATGTCTATCTGTCTACAATACATGATGATGTCTATCTGTCTACATTACATTATGATGTCTATCTGTCTACATTACATTATGATGTCTATCTGTCTACATTACATTATGATGTCTATCTGTCTACATTATATTATGATGTCTACATTACATTATGATGTCTATCTGTCTACATTACATTATGATGTCTATCTGTCTACATTACATTATGATGTCTACATTACATTATGATGTCTATCTGTCTACATTACATTATGATGTCTATCTGTCTACATTACATTATGATGTCTACATTACATTATGATGTCTACATTACATTATGATGTCTATCTGTCTACATTACATTATGATGTCTATCTGTCTACATTACATTATGATGTCTACATTACATTATGATGTCTACATTACATTATGATGTCTATCTTCCTACATTACATTATGATGTCTATCTGTCTACATTACATTATGATGTCTATCTGTCTACATTACATTATGATGTCTACATTACCTTATGATGTCTATCTGTCTACATTACATTATGATGTCTACATTACATTATGATGTCTATCTGTCTACATTACATTATGATGTCTACATTACATTATGATGTCTATATGTCTACATTACATTATGATGTCTATCTGTCTACATTACATTATGATGTCTACATTACATTATGATGTCTACATTACATTATGATATCTATCTGTCTACATTATATTATGATGTCTACATTACATTATGATGTCTACATTACATTATGATGTCTACATTACATTATGATGTCTATCTGTCTACATTATATTATGATGTCTACATTACATTATGATGTCTATCTGTCTATATTATATCATGATGTCTATCTGTCTACATTACATTATGATATCTATCTGTCTACATTACATTATGATGTCTACATTACATTATGATGTCTACATTTAAGTCATTTACATTTAAGTCATTTAGCAGACGCTCTTATCCAGAGCGACTTACAAATTGGTGCATTCACCTAATGACATCCAGTGGAACAACCACTTTACAATAGTGCATCTAAATCTTTTAAGGGGGGGGGGGGGGGCAGAAGGATTGCTTTATCCTATCCTAGGTATTCCTTGAAGAGGTGGGGTTTCAGGTGTCTCCGGAAGGTGGTGATTGACTCCGCTGTCCTGGCGTCGTGAGGGAGTTTGTTCCACCATTGGGGTGCCAGAGCAGCGAACAGTTTTGACTGGGCTGAGCGGGAACTGTACTTCCTCAGTGGTAGGGAGGCGAGCAGGCCAGAGGTGGATGAACGCAGTGCCCTTGTTTGGGTGTAGGGCCTGATCAGAGCCTGAAGGTACTGAGGTGCCGTTCCCCTCACAGCTCCGTAGGCAAGCACCATGGTCTTGTAGCGGATGCGAGCTTCAACTGGAAGCCAGTGGAGAGAGCGGAGGAGCGGGGTGACGTGAGAGAACTTGGGAAGGTTGAACACCAGACGGGCTGCGGCGTTCTGGATGAGTTGTAGGGGTTTGATGGCACAGGCAGGGAGCCCAGCCAACAGCGAGTTGCAGTAATCCAGACGGGAGATGACAAGTGCCTGGATTAGGACCTGCGCCGCTTCCTGTGTGAGGCAGGGTCGTACTCTGCGGATGTTGTAGAGCATGAACCTACAGGAACGGGCCACCGCCTTGATGTTAGTTGAGAACGACAGGGTGTTGTCCAGGATCACGCCAAGGTTCTTAGCGCTCTGGGAGGAGGACACAATGGAGTTGTCAACCGTGATGGCGAGATCATGGAACGGGCAGTCCTTCCCCGGGAGGAAGAGCAGCTCCGTCTTGCCGAGGTTCAGCTTGAGGTGGTGATCCGTCATCCACACTGATATGTCTGCCAGACATGCAGAGATGCGATTCGCCACCTGGTCATCAGAAGGGGGAAAGGAGAAGATTAGTTGTGTGTCGTCTGCATAGCAATGATAGGAGAGACCATGTGAGGTTATGACAGAGCCAAGTGACTTGGTGTATAGCGAGAATAGGAGAGGGCCTAGAACAGAGCCCTGGGGGACACCAGTGGTGAGAGCGCGTGGTGAGGAGACAGATTCTCGCCACGCCACCTGGTAGGAGCGACCTGTCAGGTAGGACGCAATCCAAGCGTGGGCCGCGCCGGAGATGCCCAACTCGGAGAGGGTGGAGAGGAGGATCTGATGGTTCACAGTATCGAAGGCAGCCGATAGGTCTAGAAGGATGAGAGCAGAGGAAAGAGAGTTAGCTTTAGCAGTGCGGAGCGCCTCCGTGATACAGAGAAGAGCAGTCTCAGTTGAGTGACTAGTCTTGAAACCTGACTGATTTGGATCAAGAAGGTCATTCTGAGAGAGATAGCAGGAGAGCTGGCCAAGGACGGCACGTTCAAGAGTTTTGGAGAGAAAAGAAAGAAGGGATACTGGTCTGTAGTTGTTGACATCGGAGGGATCGAGTGTAGGTTTCTTCAGAAGGGGTGCAACTCTCGCTCTCTTGAAGACGGAAGGGACGTAGCCAGCGGTCAGGGATGAGTTGATGAGCGAGGTGAGGTAAGGGAGAAGGTCTCCGGAAATGGTCTGGAGAAGAGAGGAGGGGATAGGGTCAAGCGGGCAGGTTGTTGGGCGGCCGGCCGTCACAAGACGCGAGATTTCATCTGGAGAGAGAGGAGAGAAAGAGGTCAAAGCACAGGGTAGGGCAGTGTGAGCAGAACCAGCGGTGTCGTTTGACTTAGCAAACGAGGATCGGATGTCGTCGACCTTCTTTTCAAAATGGTTGACGAAGTCGTCTGCAGAGAGGGAGGAGGGGGGGGGAGGGGGAGGAGGATTCAGGAGGGAGGAGAAGGTGGCAAAGAGCTTCCTAGGGTTAGAGGCAGATGCTTGGAATTTAGAGTGGTAGAAAGTGGCTTTAGCAGCAGAGAGAGAAGAGGAAAATGTAGAGAGGAGGGAGTGAAAGGATGCCAGGTCCGCAGGGAGGCGAGTTTTCCTCCATTTCCGCTCGGCTGCCCGGAGCCCTACATTACATTATGATGTCTATCTGTCTACATTACATTATGATGTCTATCTGTCTACATTACATTATGATGTCTACATTACATTATGATGTCTACATTACATTATGATGTCTATCTGTCTACATTACATTATGATGTCTATCTGTCTACATTACATTATGATGTCTACATTACATTATGATGTCTACATTACATTATGATGTCTATCTGTCTACATTACATTATGATGTCTATCTGTCTACATTACATTATGATGTCTATCTGTCTACATTACATTATGATGTCTACATTACATTATGATGTCTATCTGTCTACATTACATTATGATGTCTACATTACATTATGATGTCTATCTGTCTACATTACATTATGATGTCTACATTACATTATGATGTCTATCTGTCTACATTACATTATGATGTCTACATTACATTATGATGTCTATCTGTCTACATTACATTATGATGTCTACATTACATTATGATGTCTATCTGTCTACATTACATTATGATGTCTACATTACATTATGATGTCTATCTGTCTACATTACATTATGATGTCTATCTGTCTACATTACATTATGATGTCTATCTGTCTACATTACATTATGATGTCTATCTGTCTACATTACATTATGACGTCTATCTGTCTACATTATATTATGATGTCTACATTATATTATGATGTCTATCTGTCTACATTATATTATGATGTCTACATTACATTATGATGTCTATCTGTCTACATTATATTATGATGTCTACATTACATTATGATGTCTATCTGTCTACATTATATTATGATGTCTACATTACATTATGATGTCTATCTGTCTACATTACATTATGATGTCTATCTGTCTACATTACATTATGATGTCTATCTGTCTACATTATATTATGATGTCTACATTACATTATGATGTCTATCTGTCTACATTACATTATGATGTCTATCTGTCTACATTATGTTATGATGTCTACATTACATTATGATGTCTACATTACATTATGATGTCTACATTATATTATGATGTCTACATTACATTATGATGTCTATCTGTCTACATTACATTATGACGTCTATCTGTCTACATTATATTATGATGTCTACATTACATTATGATGTCTATCTGTCTACATTATATTATGATGTCTACATTACATTATGATGTCTACATTACATTATGATGTCTACATTATGATGTCTATCTGTCTACATTACATTATGATGTCTACATTACATTATGATGTCTACATTACATTATGATGTCTACATTATGATGTCTATCTGTCTACATTACATTATGACGTCTATCTGTCTACATTATATTATGATGTCTACATTACATTATGATGTCTATCTGTCTACATTACATTATGATGTCTATCTGTCTACATTACATTATGATGTCTACATTACATTATGATGTCTATCTGTCTACATTACATTATGATGTCTATCTGTCTACATTACATTATGATGTCTATCTGTCTACATTACATTATGATGTCGATCTGTCTACAATACATGATGATGTCTACTCTACATTACATTCTATTATCTGAAATATGACTATAATCTTATAGTATCAATATTTCTAATGTGACTATATTATCTTATAGTATTATTATCTCTAATATGACTAATAATCTTAGAGTATCATTATTTCTAATGTGACTATATTATCTTATAGTATTATTATCTGAAATATGACCATATTGTCTTATATTATTATGATCTCTATCATGACTATATTATCTTTATAGTATTATTATCTCTAATTTGACTATATAATCTCATAGTTTCATTATTTCTAATGTGACTATATTATCTTATAGTATTATTATCTGAAATATGACCATATTGTCTTATATTATTATGATCTCTATCATGACTATATTATCTTTATAGTATTATTATCTCTAATTTGACTATATAATCTCATAGTTTCATTATTTCTAATGTGACTATATTATCTGATATTATTATGATCTCTGTTACACACACACTATCCGGGGTCTGAGGGCCCTATTTCTATGTATATCTTCTCACAGGTTCATCTCAGGTCACTCAGCGGGGCTAAATGTCACACACACCACCGACACGCACACATACACACAATTACACGCTGACATTAGCAAGACCACGGCCACCATTTGACCTAGATAGTGTGTGTATGTGTTGATATGTAGGCTACTTGTGGCATGTTTTTATGTATGTAGTTCTATTCCTTGAGCTGTTCTTGTCTATTAATGTTCTGTATTATGTCATGTTTCATGTTCTGTGTGGACCCCAGGAAGAGTAGCTGCTGCTTTTACAACAGCTAATGAGGATCCTAACCAAGTACCAAATACCACCGCGACTGGATTATAGTAGGTGAATTTATTTCTGTCCGTCCTTCCAGAGAGTGAAAATTCTAACTGCGTCCTGAAAAAGAGTGATGAAAATAATACAGTCAGGAAACACTGGGGTGTAAGTACTATAGTCATACAGTAGTTTACCAAACAGGGAGTCGTAGCTGTGTTGATGTACGTGGGGCTTGTGCAAACTAGATTGAAAAGTGCCTGGGTATATTGTCCAGCTGACTGAAACATAACTCCAGCATCAAATGGGGTTGTTGTGTGTGTTTGATTGAGTAAGCCCATTCTAGGGTAATGCTGGGGGAGAGAGAGAGAGAGAATTAGACAACTATGACAGCTGGGTCTGTGCATAGTCAAAGGTAGGCTTTGAGGGGACTCCTACAGTAGGTACACCTACAGCTCACCCCTTGGCAGCAGTACTGTAGACTACTTTATCGCTGACCTCAACCCAGAGTCTCTCAGAGCGTTCACAGTCAGCCCACCGACACCCCTATCAGACCACATGAAAATCACAGCCTACTCGAACAGAGATATACTCAACCATGAAGCATCAAAGCCCAACAAACTGCATGCTATTCAGAAATGCTATAGATGGAAGGACAATAGTGTGTAGAAATCTTCCAAAGAACAATTGGCCAAAAACACTATCTGCAATAGTGAAGGTGTAAACTTAGCAGTAGAAAGCCTGAATAGTATATTTTACATATCTGCTAACATATCAAATGAAGTAAATTCAAGCAGAAAACCTGAGCAAAATGAGCAGCAATGAGAAATGGTTTGATGAAGAGTGCAAAAACCTAAGAAAGAATCTGATAAACCTATCCAATAAAAAACACAGAGACCCATAAAACCATAAGATACGCCTTTAATGTGGGGAAACACTAAAACAATACAGAAATACACTAACAGGAAGGAACAGCAAGTCAGAAATCAGCTCAATGTGATTGAAGAATCCATCAAATCAAACCACTTCTGAGAATATTGGAAAACACTGAACAAACAACCACATGAAGAGCTATCTATCCAAAATGGAGATGTTTGGATAAACCACTTCTCCAACCTCTTTGGCCATATAACAAAGAACACCTAAAACATGTACATGATTATCTGAACATAGGATCAACTAGTAAAGACTCCCAGAACCCTTTGGATTCTCTAATAACATTGAATGAACTGCAGGACAAAATACAAACCCACCAACCCAAAAAGGCCTGATGGTGTCCTAAATTAAATTATGAAATATACAAACCACAAATTCAAGTTGGCTATACTCAAACCCTTCAATATTATCCTCAGCTCTGGCATCTTCCCCAATATCCTCCCCAACATCCTCAGCTCTGGCATCTTCCCCAATATCCTCCCCAACATCCTCAGCTCTGGCATCTTCCCCAATATTTGGAACCAAGTACTAAACTATTGTACAACAGACCACATACACCCTGCACACCCTAATTGACAAACACACCAAGAGCAAAGTCTTCTCATGCTTTGTTGATTTCAAAAAAAGATTTTGAGTCAATTTGCCATGGGCCCCTGCTGTATGAACTGATGGAAAGCGTTGTTGGGGGAAAACCTAGGATATTATAAAATCAATGTACACAAACAATAAGTGTGCAGTCAAAATTGTCAATAAACACACAGATTTCTTCCCTCAGGGCCAGGGGATGAGACAGGGATGCAGCTTGAGCTCCCCCCTCTTCAACATTTATATCAATGAATTGGCAAACGGCACTAGAATAGTCTGCAGCTCATGGCCTCACCCTACTAGACTCTGAAATCAAATGTCTACTGTTTGCTGATGATCTGGTGCTTGTGTCCCCAACCAAGGAAGGCCTACAAAAGGACCTAGATCTTCTGCACAGATTCTGTCAGACTTGGGCCCTGACAGTAAATCTCAGTAAGACAAAAAGAATGGTGTTCCAAATAAGGCCCAGATGGAGGCCCAGGAGACCCATCTCCTTCTCATAGAGTTGATCAGACTATTCTTTGTTGCCTGTGGAATGTTGTGCCAGTCATCTTCAATGGCTGTGCAAAGTTGCTGGATATTGGCGGGAACTGGAACATGTTGTCGTACACATCGATCCAGAGCATCCCAAACATGCTCAATGGGTGACATATCTGGTGAGTATGCAAGCCATGGAAGAACTGGTAAATGTTCAACTTCCAGGAATTGTGTACAGATCCTTTTGACATGGGGCCGTGCATTATCATGCTGAAACATGAGGTGATGGCAGTGGATCAATGGCACAACAATGGACCTCAGGATCTCGTCACGGTATCTCTGTGCATTAAAATTGACATTAATAAAATGAAATTGTGTTCATTGTCCGTAGCTTATGCCTGCCCATACCATAACACCACCGCCACCATGGGGCACTCTGTTCATAACGTTGGCAACAGAAAACCGCTTGCCCACACGACACCATACACGTGATCTGCGGTTGTGAGGCCAATGGACATACTGCCAAATTCACAAAAATGACGTTGAAGGTGGCTTATGGTAGAGAAATGAACATTCAAATGAACAGCTCTGGTGGATATTCCTGCAGTCAGCATGCCAATTGCACGCTCCCTCAACTTGAGACATCTATGGCATTGTGTTGTGTTGTGTGATAAAACTGCACATTTTAGAGTGGCCTTTTATTGTCCCCAGCAGAAGATCCACATGTGTAATGATCATGCTGTTTAATCAGCTTCTTGATATGCCACACCTGTCAGGTGGATGGATTATCTTGGCAAATGAGGAATGCTCACTAACTGGGATCTTAACAAATTTGTGCTCAACATTTTTGAGAAATGTATGGAACGTTTCTGGGGTCTTTAATTTCAGCGTATGTAAACATGGGACCAACACTTTACATGTTTCATTAATATTTCTGTTGAGTGTATATTATAGGGTTTTGGTTGGTATAAGTTATTAAACTGTTAATAAGCATGTAGCTAGAACCTCTTGAAGCTAGGGGGCAGAATTTTTATGTTTGGAAAAAATAACGTTCCCAATGTAAGCTGCCTATTTCTCAGGCCCAGATGCTAGAATATGCATATAATTGACAGATTAGGATAGAAAATACTCTACAGTTTCCAAAACTGTCAAAATATTGTCTGTGAGTATAACAGAACTGATTTTGCAGGCGAAAACCTGAGGAAATCCAACCCAGAAGTGCCTTTTTATTTTGAAAAATCCCTGTTCCATTGCCTAACTTTCCTTAATTTAAAGGGATATCAACCAGATTCCTTTTCCTATGGCTTCCTCAGGGTGTGAACAGTCTCTAGACATAGTTTCAAGCTTTTATTCTGAAAAATGAGTGAGATTTATCAAAACGCGTCAGTGGATAGTTGAATGTCCTTCAATTAGTTCATGCGCGTGAAAGTTGTAGCTCGACATTTTCTTTATCTCTTTTATTGAATAGTTTCCAGTCCGGTTGAAATATTATCGATAATTTATGTTAAAAACAACCTGAGGATTGATTATGAAAAACGCTTGACATATTTCTACGAACTTTACGGATACTATTTGGAATTTTCGTCTGCCCTTCATGACCGCTCGAGCCTGTTGATTTCTGAACATAACGCACCAACCAAATGGAGGTTTTTGGATATAAAAATAATATTTATCAAACAAAAGGAACATTTATTGTGTAACTGGGAGTATCGTGAGTGCAACATCCGAAGATCATCAAAGGTAAGCGATTAATTTTATTGCTTTTCTGACTTTCGTGACCAATCGACATTGCTGCTAGCTGTTCGTAATGTTTTGTCTAGTGATCGATAAACTCACAAACGCTTGGATTGCTTTCGCTGTAAAGCCTTTTTTCAAAATCTGTCACAATAGGTGGATTAACAACAAGCTAAGCTATGCTTTGGTATATTTCACTTGTGATTTCATGAAAATAAATATTTTTAGTAACTTTTTGGGGATTTGGCGCTCTGCAATTCAGCGGTTCTTTACAAAAATGATCCCGTTAAAGGGATCCGAAATCATCCGTGCGTCCCTTAGTGAGTTTGTTGTGTATTGGAGGCAATGGAATGCAACAGGATTTCTTCTGGATCTGGACTGGAGAACTCTATTCACACGTGTAACAGTTTGTCTGAACCACCATCTCATATAATGTCCAACAGATGTGTGTGTGTGTGTGTGTGTGTGTGTGTGTGTGTGTGTGTGTGTGTGTGTGTGTGTGTGTGAGAGAGAGAGAGAGAGAGAGATGTCATAAAGAACATGTTCTAGCCTCTAAGACATATCACTATGTCATGATGTCAGTTCCTCTTAGTTCACCAGCTCTCTCTCTCTCATGAATGCACGCCACTGCGCACTCACACCACACCACACACACACACACTCACCCACTCTCTCTCCACCCCTCTCTCCTCTCCCCCCTCACTCCACTCTCTCTCTCTTGCTCCCTCCCCTCTGTGAACCGACCATACCCCACCTCAGTTTAATTTAGTGCCTCAGCCGACAGCTCATTGACAGCTTCTGTGATGGGCAGAAGTTATCCATGTTGAAGACCACGTATATAGATATACCAGCTAGGAGACTACAATGGAACCTAAGCACATGTGTTATGCGTGAAGTGACGTGCCTCAGTGACCTAGTCTGTGAAAATGATTAGGAAAACGTGGTCATAAACACCCACTGAACTTCTGCATATTTTTTATATTGTGAATTTAACTTCAAATAGGCAAACAACATTGTATGAGTGCCTTGTTCTGTGCAATAATCTGATTTAGCCTCAGTGGAGTATTTATAAGATCTGCTTATTCTTATGTTCAATAATATCCCCTTAATCGAGAATCAATAAAAAGTAACGTAATGTGTTCGGACGCATAGCCTTTTCATCATGTTGTTACATATATGGTATGGCCACTTCATATTTTTACAGGTGTAGGCTATAGTTACCATCTCTGCGCTCCAGATTCTGGAACATGGACGCGCCGAGTGCAGTTCGCGCTCGTACCAGAACGCACCTCCCACTTCCCACTTTTTTATTTTTAAAGTTCTAGAGCCTCTCGTCCTCCAATTGTTAAAACTCGGGACGCGCTTGACATAGGGCGCATACTTCTCGGAGACTTCTGGACTGCAACTTTGACACACAGAGAGAACTGTTCTGCACAGGGATTTCAATAGGTTACCTTTCCGAAGTTTGTGGACAATACAACTGTATTAAAGGGATTTGAGCCTCCTAGACACGTCGATAAAGTGGATAAGAAATAGCACTGTTTTGAGCACATTTCGGGACTTTAGTTCATTTTGCCAGGTAGGTGTCTCACGAACAACTTTCTTCTACTTGTGGTGCGACTTTATGATGGAAACAAGGCAACAAGTAGGCTAGTAGCCAGTAGCCCAGTCTGTGACAGTCTGGAATCATTCTGCTGGCTGTTCTGGGTGCTCCGAAGTGCACCTCGGACGGTGTTTACTGTTCATGCGGGATGTGGCTTGGGGAAGAGTGATAAGAGTGATTTCTCTGGGTTACTGTCTGTGAGCTGAATGCCGGTCACTGCGTGTCTTTATTAGAAACGAGAATAGTTTTGTGATCACATTTTATATTAAAACATTTCCGAGTTTTTCCCTCTTAACGCACATGATGTAGGATACTATATGTCATATATGTCTATCCCATTATCCGTGCTTATCGATCTCACCACGAGCAATGAGCACTGACTAGCCCATAGCCAAGGTTTATATGGCCGACATGTTCTCCCCCAACATAGAATAGAACTATCTCACTTCGACTACCTTATCCATCTGTCAAGCCAAACCGCATCCGCAGAAACCTTTGAAAGCAGATCTTTGTCAAGATGTGATATGGTCGGTTATATTTGCTTGTCAAAATATCTTTACGGTGCCTAGCTCACCATTCTAGATTAAAATCTCTGCGCAGCCAGAGACCCTCACAGAGAGAGTCATGCAGAACAGAGATACGGTTCCAACTTTCAAAACTGCTTGAATCAACGTTGTTTCCATCCATAATAATAATTTTAAAAATCATCAATCGTTGATTTGTTGAATTCAACTAATGTTGAATTCACGTTAGTTGACAACTCAACCAGATGTAAAACTCAACCAAATCAAAACTGGACGTTGAACTGACGTCTTTGCCCAGCGTGTTGTTAGTTAGAGGCACAGCAGGCAGGTCAGGGTGGTGTGTTATCGGCAGTTGTTGTTGGTTTATCCCGTTTGTGTTTGTTTGAAAGGTAATTGAATTAGAGCTTGTTATCTCACTAATCGACCAGGGTTGTCATCTCTTCTTTGTTTATTTAAACGTTAACCTGATTGGATTACGTTGACTTGTCTTTGTATACAATAGAATAGTAATGGCATGGTAATAACAACTTCATCAAACCCAAATTCTAAAAATGATCTTATTGCTGTAGTTGTGAGAATAGCACATTTGTGATTTTGGGCAACAATCACCTAGACTACTCAAGTATACCGAATGTTATTCAGAGGCCTCTATGTCAAAGACTTTGTGTGAAGAGATGTTATAAAGCATGCTAGATAAATACAAGTCAGCGAGGCAGCCAGGAAGGGCACCTAAACAAACTGGAGTCTATGAAGGGATGGGAAAAGTAAAGACCGAGATGGAGAGACAGAGGGAGGAGGAGGACGAGATCAGCAGAGAGAGAGCGAGAGAGAAAGCAAACATTCCTGACTTGGTGTCTCAGCAATTTAATTAAAGAACGTCAAAGATGCTAACACACACACAGGCACACACACACACACACACAGGCACACACACACACACACACACACACACACACACACACACACACACACACACACACACACACACACACACACACACACACACACACACACACACACACACACACACACACACACACACACACACACACATTGTGAGATCCCCCTACTTACCCCCCCCCCCCCCCCACCCCCACACACACACTTTGGTCTTGGACTAATCCCAGGGGTCAGCTAATAAGTGTTCGGGTCATGCCACCATGACAACTAAATAGGGGGACCCCTGATTGAGTTAATAACCCCATGATGGAAGCTAAGAGGTACAAGGTGAAGAGGATTTGGTTTGGTGTGTGTGTGTGTGTTAGTCTAAAGAGGGTGAAGCAGCTATTAGAGAATGAGAAGTGGTTGTTCATGGTTGTAGTGTTATCAACAACAGCAGTAATATAAATCCTCTCCTCTTAGCCAGGCTTAACTGCCCTGTGGTGCTTTGGTGGTGCTCCTCTAGCTCCTCCAGGTCAGCTTCTACTCTGGCTTCCCCTTGTTAGGGACCATTAAGGAATTAAAACCTCCATGAGCTCTGGTCTCTCTCTCTCTCTCTCTCTCTGGTCTCTCTCTCTCTCTCTCTGGTCTCTCTCTCTCTCTCTGGTCTCTCTCTCTCTCTCTCTCTCTCTCTCTCTCTCTCTCTCTCTCTGGTCTCTCTCTCTCTCTCTGGTCTCTCTCTCTCTCTCTGGTCTCTCTCTTTCTCTGGTCTCTCTCTCTCTCTGGTCTCTCTCTCTCTCTCTCTCTCTCTGTCTCTCTCTCTCTCTCTCTCTCTCTCTCTCTCTCTCTGTCTCTGTCTGTCTCTCTCTGTCTCTCCTTTGGTCTCTTTCTCTCCATTTCACCAATCTTGCTCTCCCTGTCTTTCTTTCTCCCTCTATCTGGGCTTGCTCTCAGCTCTTTCTCTCGCTGCCACACAGTTCTCTCCCTCGCTCTCTCTTCCTACCTCTCTGCTCTTTCTCAAGTTCTCAGTCCAGTCTCCTGTCCTGCAGCTGTGCAGACACAGACAGAGGGATGGGGGCTCGGGTTCATGTGGGAGCGTGTAGAGTGTTTAGGGAAGTTGTCACCATGTGTGATAAAACAGCGAGTGTCTCTCCGAACCCAACATAAATCATCCTGATGCTGAGAAAGACACAGGTTTTAATACAGTAATAGATTACTTGCATCGTATGTCTATTGTTTTCCTTCAATGCCCAAAAGAGCCAAACAGGAAGTAACATTATTATATTGAATATGTCCAGTGTTCTCAATGAGTGTCTGAATGTGTTTTGTGGACAGTTTGTTCTTGTTTTGATGCTCCTTGGTTGGACTGCGAGGTGGTTGGAATTGACCTTTTCTTTGACCTGTGGAATTTAGCCTATAGTCTACATGTTCCACTGCTCTTTAATAGTGTATTTACCTTTCCACAATGAATTATCTTAATGTAACAGCTTTCCTGACACTCTATCCATTTTACCGTGAGTCTAACACGGCACTGACTTGCCATGTTCATCGGAGGGGAACCTATGATTCTCAGAACCCAGAGCCCCTAGGGAGACGTTTACGGGTCGCTCCCCTTTGCTCCCCTGTGGTGCACCTCCTTAAAACCCTCTCCCCTCATCATCGGAGCGTGTTAGGGAAATCCAGTGGTCTAGTGGGACACATATAGCCTTCTCATTACATTCCTCAGTGTACTACTCTGAGAGATGAACCTTTGGCGCTCGTCACTTGAGGTCGAGAGGGAGGGAGAGACATTTTCATATTCAGATACCTGATCAGTCTTCAGACTTGTCTTATACTATACCTGAGGCTAAGAGTTATTTTGACTCCCTCCACCCCTCTCAGTTTTGACCCCCACCCCTAGCCAGCCCTAATCCCCTCTCCCCAAGGGCACAGTCCGGGTTGTGTACACACATGCCTTTTCATCCTATACAATAGCCCCTCAATCCTACACACACACACACACACACACACACACACACACACACACACACACACACACACACACACACACACACACACACACACACACACACACACACACACACACACACACACACACACACACACACACACACACACACACCCCACCCACCCCATTCAGAGGTCCCCTGTATACACACTCAGCCAGACAGTATGAGGCTACAGGGTCTTCTCAGAGCACTTCAAAGGCCTTGTCTCTCTCGCTCAGATCAGCTCCACAACTACAGCCACAACAGGTGAAGAGAGAGGCGGTGATGAGAGAGGCCGCTTGGGAAGCAGAAGGTAGATCCACTCTTTCGCTTACTGGGAAGTGGATGGATCAGTGTGCATATTTGTGTCAGTTACGACAGAGTGTGTTGCGGTATGTATGTGGGGCTTTCGTGGTAAGTCTTTTCTGTGTTTCCCTTGGCAACAGCCTGCTCTGAGCTTCATACAGCCCTGTGTTTAGACAAACAGCAGGAAAATAGACTGTTGGGATGTTATTGCAAGTGGACATTAAGACTTGACACACACACGCCCCCCCCCCCCCCCACACACACACACACACACGTACACACACAAGGACACACACATGCTTTGCAATTAAATGTTCTATTACTTTCTGTACCGATGTCCAGCTGTCAGACTTCCATTGAATAGGCAGGCACATTCAGTTTCCCCTCCTTTCTACTATAAATGAAGAGCTGGTAGCTGCTTGTTTCAGTACTCTGGCCTGCCCCCCCCCCCCTCTCCAAACCTCTCATACCTCTGTCCACTCCTGCTCCCCCCTACGGGTGGCAGGCGGATTAGGGGGTCAGAAGTCAGAGGGGGGGGGGTGCAGCTGGAGGGGCCAGTCAGAACACAGGTCAGGACAGGGAACTGACGAGGTGGAAGGAGCAGGGTCTAGGAGCGTGTGTGTGTGTTGGGCGGAGGGGCAGGATTGGGGGTGTAGGAGTTTTGGCAGGCAGGAAACTGGCAGGGAAGAAGGACTAGGGTCGAGGGGTTCGTGTGTGTGTGTGTGTGTGTGTGTGTGTGTGTGTGTGTGTGTGTGTGTGTGTGTGTGTGTACCTCAGTTATAATTTGTTCCTTCAGGTATAGTAGACACCATACCAGTCATACCTGTATGATCACCATACAACTTGGAACATTTATCATTTCAATCAGTCTAATTTGTTTGTTTGTTTACTCACGTAAAAGAGAGTCAAGTTCTTCTCCCTTCTTTACCCCTTCTTTACACCGCTGCTACTCTCTACTCTACTCTCAGTACCCCCCCTGTATATAGTCTCGCTATTGTTATTTTACTGCTGCTCTTTAATTACTTGTTACTTTTATCTCTTATTCTTATCTGTATTTTTTTGAAACTGCATTGTTGGTTAGGGGCTCGTAAGTAAGCGTTTCACTGTAAGGTCTACCTGTTGTATTCGGCGCATGTGACTAATAACCTTTGATTTGATTTGAACGTTAAAGGACTTGCATGAGACCTTTGTCTCAACAAGAAGTTAAATAAAGTATTGAAGGTTGTTTCAGGATACTTAAAGGGGCAGTCTGGGATTCAAACAACAACAAACACCATTCAACCTTTTCATTTAAAAGTCCAAAAAATGGAAGCACCAATCCCAGATTGCCCCTGTTAATGTCCCTGTTCACATACTCCTCTCCTCTCCTCTCACACTACAGTGGCTCCCTGAGCCTGTGGTATTTCTGAACTTGGCCATGTTGTTAACAGATGAGAGCTGTAGCCACTTCAAAGTGAAGGAGAACGGATCAAAAGTTAAGCAGCGACAGCATTTTATACACCAGCGGGAGAGGAGAGGGAAGTAATGAAAGTGTGTGTGTGTTTGCACTTGATGCCCTTTCATAGAGAGAGAGAGAATGAGAGAGAATAGAGAGGGAAAGATAGAGAGAGAGAATAGAGAGGGAAAGGTAGAGAGAGAGAGAATAGAGAGGGAAACGTAGAGAGAGAGAGAGAGCGCAAAAGAGGGAGAGACAAAGAAAGAGAGACAAAGGTAAGGCAAAGTTGAGATGTGGGACAAAGAAAAATAGTTTGTTCGACTAAGTCGTTGGTCTTCAATGGCAAAACTGTCCAGTTAAAATGAGACATTCCTCTGAGGCTGAGCACAGACACTTTGTACAGCCAAGACAAGCACAGCTAGCACACTGCAGTCTGTTGAGAGTCAATCAGCTGCAGAAATACTGAACAGACTGATGATGAATGACTTTATGGCTTTTCGACTGCCTGTCCACGGCTTGACCCCGACTGTTCAGACTGCAGAGCTGTTATGTTTTGATGAGAGACATGATGGCAGTCACAAATAGAACATGGATTTGGCCTGAGATGATGTTAATGCTAGATATGTAGTTGTGTGTGTGTGTGTGTGTGTGTGTGTGTGTGTGTGTGTGTGTGTGTGTGTGTGTGTGTGTGTGTGTGTGTGTGTGTGTGTGTGTGTGTGTGTGTGTGTGTGTGCGTTGATCCAGAACAACATGGGTTGGAATGTTGTTCAATATCGGAGGAATTTATCTGAGAAGCTGTGACCAGGAGCTGTTCTTTTAGGTACGCCTAAACATTCTGCAATCACTATCAGTGTGTGAACAACCTTTACTATGATACACTCTGTCAATAGACAGACACGCTAATACACACACACACACACACACGCAAACTCTGCGATCCATGAGTGTGACTGGTATGTGTAGTTGATCTGATGATAAAATCCTTTACAAAGGCCTCAATTGATCAACCACAGTTATACCATAGAGACCCGACACTGTAAATCCATTGTGCTTATATAACCTCTGATGATAGTAGCATAGATATCTGTAATGGAGAGCTGCACAGAGGGTAATGTATCCCAGGCAGAGCCTCTCGGATAGAGATAACAGCAGAGATAGAGATAGCGTTGGTATTTGTTAAATACAGATCTCTCTGTATAAACCACAACAGAGATGTACTGTTTCTCAGTGTCAGCGTGGTCAATCAATGGACTATTTTGCTGTAGGCTATTGAGGTTTATCAGTAGCATCAGTTCGAATTCACATTCTGGTCATGTGTGTGTGTGTGTGTGTGTGTGTGTGATTGAACACAAACAGAGTAGTGGTCTATGTCTGTATACTGTAGGTGAGAAGTGACAATGTATTTTATTTCTCTCTTTCCCTCCTCATTCTCTCTCCCTCCTCATTCTCTTTCTCCCTCCTTCTTTCTCCCTCCTCATTCTCTTTCTCCCTCCTCATTCTCTCTTCCTCCTCATTCTCTCTCCCTCCTCATTCTCTTTCTCCCTCCTCATTCTCCCTCTTCCTCTCTCTTCCTCCTCTTTCTCTCTCGCCCTCGTCTTTCTCTTTCGCCCTCGTCTTCCTCTGTCTCCCTCCTCATTCTTCCTCTCCCTCCTAATTCTCTATCTCCCTCCTCATTCTTCCTCTCCCTCCTCATTCTTCCTCTCTCTCCCTCCTCATTCTCTCTCTCTCTCCCTCCTCATTCTCTCTCTCTCCCTCCTCATTCTCTCTCTCTCCCTCCTCATTCTCTCTCTCTCTCTCTCTCTCTCTCTCTCTCTCTGTCTTTCTCTCTGTCTCCGTCTCTGTCTCTCTCTCGCTCTCTCTCTCTCTCTCTTTCTCTTTCTATGTTTCTGCCTCTGCCTCTGTCTCTGTCTCTGTCTCTGCCTCTCTCCCTCTCTCTGTCTCTCTCTCTCTGTCTCTGCCTCTCTCTCTCTCTCATTCTCTCTCTCTCTGTCTCTCTCTCTCTCTCTCAATTCAATTCAATTCAAGGGGCTTTATTGGCATGGGAAACATGTGTTAACATTGCCAAAGCAAGTGAGGTAGATATTATACAAAAGTGAAATAAACAATACAAATTAACGATAAACATTACACATACAGAAGTTTCAAAACAATAAAGACATTACAAATGTTATATTATATATATACAGTGTTGTAACAATGTACAAATGGTTAAAGCACACAAGTTAAAAT
>NC_074667.1:1474830-1502844 GCF_029448725.1 Salvelinus fontinalis
GCAGGTGACATAGAGAAGGTGCTGTCAGCTGTTATTAATGCAGGTGACATAAAGAAGGTGCTGTCAGCTGTTATTAATGCAGGTGACATAAAGAAGGTGCTGTCAGCTGTTATTAATGCAGGTGACATAGAGAAGGTGCTGTCAGCTGTTATTAATGCAGGTGACATAAAGAAGGTGCTGTCAGCTGTTATTAATGCAGGTGACATAGAGAAGGTGCTGTCAGCTGTTATTAATGCAGGTGACATAGAGAAGGTGCTGGCAGCTGTATGACGATGCTTATCTTCACACAAAGAAGAGTGTGTGTGTGTGTGAGAGTGTGTGTGTGTCGGAGAGAGGGAAAGTGTTTGAGTGTGCAAATGTGTGTGTGTGAGAGAGCCTGTCTGTTCATGAGAGTGTGTTTGTGTGTGTCAGAGAGAGGGAAAGAGTTTGTGTGTGTGTGTGCGCGTACACACACACACTCATAGATGTGTGTTTACATAGACATACTTCAATATGAACAGCATTACTAGTGACATGCAGTCAGAGAGGTACTGGTTAGGACCAAGCACACCACCAACCTCAACACTGTGCAACACACACGGCAGCCAGCAGACAAACACATATTACAAACCACAGGAGAAAGTTCCAGTCTTTCAATTGGAGATCTCTGATTGATATTTCTCTCCTTCCTGTTTACTCATTGTTTCCTTCATAAGAAGTTTCCAAAATGCACTCTGTATAGCGGTGCGTTAAAGCAGTAGTGTTTAAAAAATATTACATTTCACTGCACCTATCTGGTGTATGTGACAATAAACACATATATATTTATATATTCTTTTAACTAATTCACCCAAAGTTTCACCCATCAAATAGACAAAACCATGGTTACAGCTTCTGCTTTCAGCCACAGCCATTAGGTTCTAGAGTCAAACCACCATTTTACAAACTCTGCTTTCGCAAGATCATATTTCTCCCTCCCTCCCTCCCTCCCTCCCTCCCTCCCTCCCTCCCTCCCTCCCTCCCTCCCTCCCTCTTTCCCTCCCCAGTTGAGAGACGCAGCAACCCGATCCAGGTGTAACTCAGGTGTAACCCGTGTAAGGCGGTGCGTCTCATCCATTGTGTCCCTCGCTATCTTTCCGTCTTCCCTCTTTCTTCCCCCTTTCTTCTCCTATAGAACCCGAACAGCAACAGTTTAGTAGAAGGACTGAAACTCTACCCCAGGAAACAGGCTCTTGGGAGTGTGTGTGTATGTGCATGTGTGTGTATGTGCGTGTGTGTGTGTGTGTGTGTGTGAGACAGGCTCTTGGGAGTGTGTCGCACCGCGACTTACAAGGCTTGTTTTGGTGGGTTAGGTTTCCAGTGAAGTGTGTCGATCGGAGGATGACGAGGGGTAATGGTGTTGTTATGGTCGTAAGTTGTGTGTGGAATGTGTAGACGGATGGATTGGATGGAGAGTTTGTGGAAAGCATAGCCAGGGTCGAGAGCGGTCTGGACTCTGGACTTTACCATTTTTGCTGCATTGTGTTTTTGAATAGAGGGGATTAGGGATATTAGTGTGTGTGTGTGTGTGTGTGTGTGTGTGTGTGTGTGTGTGTGTGTGTGTGTGTGTGTGTGTGTGTGTGTGTGTGTGTGTGTGTGTGCGTGTGTGTGCTGCCATGTGTGCTTGCATGAATAGCGAGGTCAAGAACCCACTGTAGCACTAAACCTACCATAGCTGTTCAGGCCCTCAACATGAAATGTTACTGTCAAGCCATTCCTTCTCTACATGCTCTTACACAGTATCTAATTGCGGGTTCCGTTGACAACGGCATTGCTATTCTCCATGTCAAGTTGTAGAGATGAAGTCCTGGTAACCAGTTCTGATGTGTTGAACAGTTTTTACTGCCTAAAGCTTTAAGGGAAAATTTATAACGGGATAAATGTTGGTTTACAGTTGGTCTATCGACAGTTGTCGCAGTGACATCATGAACATTCTATTGTCGCCCGACATCAAACTTGTCATTGCAGAAAAGTAGAAGCACAAAAACGACAGGCTGCGTGCCTGGTGACGCAGCCTGGTGGTCCAAAATGTGTGTGTCCATCTAGCTAGCCAGGCAACCAAAGGCAACTTTCTAAACCATATCTTGGTTTGTTTGTAGCTTGTTAGCTTGTTAGCTTGCTGGGTAGCCTGTTTAAATAATGACCATATCATAGCTGACAACATCTTAACTTTAGCACGTTTTTATTCATTATTACAGGAAAATAAACACAATAATATCATTATTTACAAGTTAATGGCAAGCTAATTACAGAAAATAGCTTACGGTTGTGAGTGTGACGAAATAAAAGTAGGGCATTCTACCGGAGAATTTAAGAACTTGTGCACAGTCTCAGTCAGGTAACCACGACAACAGAAACAGTCGCAGCAACGGTCTACAGACAGTCCACCGGAGTATAAATTAAATGTTGTTTTGATCCCTGAGCTGAATGCACTTGTTGCATTCTAATTGTCTACAGACAGACCAAGTATAAACCAGTCTTAAATCACTGTCATCCCCCACCTTTTTGAGGCCATGAAAGAACAGAAATCCCTCCATCAACACACCTTCAGACATGTTATTTATTACCATCCTTTCCATCCCTCCCTCCCTCACCTAAAAAAAAGTCATTTCAGGAGTTAAGCCGGCCCTTTTATGTCAAGTGTTCATATTTGGTATGTGCTGGTACTCCCTTGGGATTTTGGAAAAAGATAAGAGGGACAAAGAAGTCTGGATCGTAAATCTGAAAATAAGGGCCACCTCTTTCAGAAGTAGAATAACTTTGGGGATGGCTTAAGACATTCTATGTACTGTAGCAGCAGACCTCGCGCCTGGTTTAACAGGACTGAATAGTGATCCCTGTAGTTTTACAGCGTTCAGTTTAACCCGGGAGCCCATCTGGCCATACATACAGGTCCTGACTTTGATTATTTACCAACTAGAAAGAGAGGGATAAAGAGAAGGGGCTGCGCATATTGTCTGTCTGGCCTTTGTCATGTAGGGGGGGCAGGTAGCCTAGTGGTTAGAGCGTTGGACTAGTAACTGAAAGGTTGCAAGATCGAATCCCCGAGCTGACAAGGTACAAATCTGTTGTTCTGCCCCTGTACAAGGCAGTTAACCCACTAGGCTGCCATTGAAAATAAGAATTTGTTCTTAACTGACTTGCTTAGGTAAATAATGGTAAAAAAAAAAAAATGTGGTTAGAGTATAGTTTGCTTTGTTTACACACTGGGGGTTTGTATGAATGGAATTGTGTTTTACTCTGTATATACCAGACAATTGGTATTTTTGTATCTTTCTCTTTCTCTCTCTTGCTGTCTCTCTCTCTGTCTCTCTCTCTCTATCTCTCTTGCTTTCTCTCTCTCCTCTCTCCTATCTTGGGGACAAAAGTTTATAATGCGGTGTTGTCACAGTGAGAGATGGCCCCCAATGCACTGTGGGTAATAAAATCCATCTGTGGTAGTGTGTGCGTGCGTGCGTGCCAGGGCATGTGAGAGGGTCCTGTTCTATTTCAAGGGAATAGCAGTGTTTTCCATTCGGTAGATACCAATCTCTACAAACAATGAGAGAAGACACTCAGGGAAGAGAAAGGAAGACACAAAGTGCATTCCAAGATGGAAACATTCCATAGTGAATCAAATGGGAAGAAATCCCACTGAAGTCATGCCAACACAGGTTTAGTTTTTCATCACTTCATAACGTACAGTATAACTTCTCAATGTGGTAACAACTGCCAGTGTTCAGTTAGTCTCTGTCTATGAAACCAATGTGTTTAATGGCAAACCATTGTCCAGGGCTCTGTGGTTCAGAAGTAATCCCATTGAAACAGGAAATCAAACAAATGAAGGAGAGAGTGAGAGAAAGAAAGGAGTGGGACGATATGTGACATAAAAGGAGAAAAGCATTTTTTCCAGAGATGAGACGATAGAGTTGTGAGACTTTCATTCTCTCCCTCCATCCCTCCGTCCTTTCATCCCTCCATCCCTCCGTCCTTTCAGCTCTCCATCCCTCCGTCCGCCCCCACTTTCATTTGGACTCTCATTCTGAGGCTTTGCAATTGAAGCCAAATCATTTTCTAGCTATATCCTTTTCCTCGGAAGTAATATCAAACCTAATTTCAGACGTAGGGCTACAGATGGATGTGATTTGGAGTCTGTCTGTCATATCTAGGACCCAGAGTATTCCCTGGCCATGTGACCTGACGAGGAAAAACTCCTGGCATAAAGGGTGGTTCAGACACAATAATATGTACGAGTGAGAGGAGAGATATTTGAGCAACACATATAGAATTTAATTGAGCATTTTGATCAAGCTAATTTAGGTCTGATGATACAGACGCTATTCTGTGTAAAATAGTTGTTTGTACTGTTAAATTGTAGACGTCCTGTCTTGTGTAGAATACATGTGCACTGCTGCATCTGCCAGGCATCGTTAACATTGTCATCACCTTAACTATTAATAAAAGACAGAACTGTCAAAAGAGGAACTTGATGAGTGAGAAACATAAACTGTGATTAGTCATTTCCTTTCATTACACTCCTCTATTTCTCCCCCCCCTCTCTCTCTCTCTCTCCCTCTCTCTCTGTCTCTCTCTCTGTCTCTCTCTCTGTCTGTCTCTGTCTCTCTCTCTGTCTCTCTCTCTCTCTGTCTCTCTCTCTTTCTCTCTCTCTCTCTCTGTCTCTCTCTCTCTCTCTCTCTTTTTCTCTCCCTCTTTCTGTATTTATTAAGCCTCTCTCTTTCTTTTTCTTCTCTCTCTTTCTCGCTTCAATCTGTCAGTCATTCGGCTACCTGCCAAGTTCAAACTGCTCTGAGGCTGCTACCCTTTAAAGAATGACCCAGAGCAGCTTACCTACCTACTGCAGTTACAGTTCTATCAGCTGGATAAATACAGAGTTCCGGATTCCTAATAGGCCTATTCTTTGTCCTAAATACCACCCTATTCCCTATTTAGTGCACTATTTTGGACTACTTTTGACCAGGGTCCATAAGGCTCAGTGTGCCTTTCAGTCCTAGAAAAAGCTTTTAAACAAAGGTGCACTGTGCCTTGTCTGAATACCATATCATAAAATAATTATTTAATTCTAGTAGAGTAATGTGTGTGTGTGTGTGTGTGTGTGGGTGTGTGTTCTACACTACAGGGTTTAGTGAGTATAATGGGTATGATAATAGCTAGATTAGCTACAGTGAATGTTAGGGGAAGGTAATTTCCTTGTGACTGACTTGACAAAGTGACATGGCAAGCTTTGTGTTACGTGTGTGTGTGTGTGTTATATGATGTCACAACTCACCTGTCGTGCTCTCTTTACCATTAACCCCCAGGTATGGATGCGCCTGACGACGTTGTGAGTGACACCTGGTTTTGGTTTCCATGGCAACAACAACCAAACGACTCAAAGCAACCCTTATGAATGGCATAGCTCTATTTAGTTTTGACTTTGACAACAAAAACAAATGTTACAATGAACAGCTAACTGATTGACTGATTGAGAAAGCAGGAAGAGCCTATAGTTGGTTACTGAGAAGTAACTAGTACTATGAAGTAACTAAGAAGTAACTGCTACTAAGAAGTAACTGCTACTAAGAAGTAACTGCTACTAAGAAGTAACTGCTACTAAGAAGTAACTGCTACTAAGAAGTAACTACTACTAAGAAGTAACTCACAAGGCTTGTTGTATCAGGTTGAGAGAGAGATGTGATTAGAATCCCCATTAGTCGACGCCAATGGTGACAGCTAGTCTTACAGAGGTCTGATGTAAAACAAAGAATTACATTACAGACTAAACACTTTACAATTTACATACACACACACTACGTGTTAATGTTTTGTGTGTGTGTGCATCTATCAGTTACACATACTGTACATGTCAGTACATACACACAAAAAGTAGGTCACATGGGGGGAGAGGCGTTGTGCCGTGAGGGATATGGCAGAGGCAGGTGTATAGAGGAAAGACTAATATGCAAATCCCTCAGCCATCCCTCCCTCTAATCTCCCCCTTCACATTTGTTGTACCTTAGAGACCTTGCTCTCTCTCTTAATTCAGTTCAAAGGGGCTTTATTGGCATGGGAAACACATGTTTACATTGACATCAAGTGAAGTAAACAAAAGAGAGAATAAACAAAAAACAACATCTCTCCCCTTCCTTTTTTCTCTTACTCTCTCTTTACACCCTCTCTCTCTCTCTCTCTCTCTCTCTCTCTCTCTCTCTCTCTCTCTCTCTCTCTCTCTCTCTCTCTCTCTCTCTCTCTCTCTCTCTCTCTCTCTCCTTGATCAAGTTGGATTTTGGGGGGGGGGGGGTTATTGCAAATTCCAGCCGCATCAGGCCCTTATCTCTCCTGTTATGAGGAAAAGGGGGGATGAGGAGGGAGGTAAAGGAGGGCAGGAGGCCGGAGGTTGGCCCCTTCACTTCTTCACTTTAATGAAACGTCTCGGGTTTCTATCCAACTTCCAACCTCAGGAGCCATGCAGGAGTGAGGGATGCAGAGACGGGAGAAACTGGAGAGAGTAGAGCAGGGTTCACTGAGAAAGACCAAGGCAGTGAGAGTGGGAGGAACAGAGAGAGTGAAGGAGACAGAGAGAGAGAGCAATATTTAGTGTGTGTTTGTGTGTGTGTGTGTGTGTGTGTGTGTGTGTGTGTGTGTGTGTGTGTGTGTGTGTGTGTGTGTGTGTGTGTGTTTGCATGTGCATGTACAATACTTGTGTACTTGTAGTGCATTCTTGCTGACAGTAGGCCACTATAAAGTAACTCAAGGTCACTGTACAGCTGAAACACAACCAAGGAAATTGATTCTACCCTTGCATCTAAAATAGCAACAACCTTTATTTTATCAGTCTTATCTTTGCTGAACAGAGATATGCACTGTAGGTAGCCTTGTTGTTTGCTGTAAAACCTTTAGTCTCTCCCAGTTGAGATAAGGGGGACTTTTGCCTCGCCAATTACTCTCAAAGTGTTTGCTGACCCGACTGAGGGCAAGTCTCACTGAGATACGTTACCTTGAAATTCACTTCTTATTAAAAAAATTTATTCAGGAAATTGACCTTTTCCCTGGAACTGATAGGCCTATGAGTTTCAACCTTACCCTGCTATAATACCAAACTAAAAGCACGTGAGAAGAAGACGAAAGAGAATAAATATATGGGTATGTGATTGATAGTGTGAGAAAGAAACAGACAGAGACATAGAAAAAAGAAAGAGGGAAGCGAGGTCACGAGAAGGTGTAGAAGAGGTAGAGGTTATGAGAAGGTGTAGAAGAGGTAGAGGTTATGAGAAGGTGTAGAAGAGGTAGAGGTTATGATACGGTGTAGAAGAGGTAGAGGTTATGATACGGTGTAGAAGAGGTAGAGGTCGTGAGAAGGTGTAGAAGAGCTAGAGGTTATGAGAAGGTGTAGAAGAGGTAGATGTCACGAGAAGGTGTAGAAGACGTAGAGGTCATGAAGGTGTAGAAGAGGTAGAGGTTATGAGAAGGTGTAGAAGAGGTAGAGGTTATGAGAAGGTGTAGAAGAGGTAGAGGTCATGAGAAGGTGTAGAAGAGCTAGAGGTTATGAGAAGGTGTAGAAGAGGTAGATGTTATGAGAAGGTGTAGTAGAGGTAGAGGTCATGAGAAGGTTTAGAAGAGGTAGAGGTCACGAGAAGGTGTAGAAGAGGTAGAGGTCACGAGAAGGTGTAGAAGAGGTAGAGGTCATGAGAAGGTGTAGAAAAGCTAGAGGTTATGAGAAGGTGTAGAAGAGGTAGAGGTTTTGAGAAGGTGTAGAAGAGGTAGAGGTCACGAGAAGGTGTAGAAGAGGTAGAGGTCATGAGAAGGTGTAGAAGAGGTAGAGGTCACGAGAAGGTGTAGAAGAGGTAGAGGTTACGATAAGGTGTAGAAGAGCTAGAGGTTATGAGAAGGTGTAGAAGAGGTAGATGTTATGAGAAGGTGTAGAAGAGGTAGAGGTCATGAGAAGGTGTAGAAGAGCTAGAGGTTATGAGAAGGTGTAGAAGAGGTAGATGTTATGAGAAGGTGTAGAAGAGGTAGATGTTATGAGAAGGTGTAGAAGAGGTAGAGGTTATGAGAAGGTGTAGAAGAGGTAGAGGTCATGAGAAGGTGTAGAAGAGGTAGAGGTCACGAGAAGGTGTAGAAGAGGTAGAGGTTATGAGAAGGTGTAGAAGAGGTAGAGGTTATGAGAAGGTGTAGAAGAGGTAGAGGTTATGAGAAGGTGTAGAAGAGGTAGAGGTTATGAGAAGGTGTAGAAGAGGTAGAGGTCACGAGAAGGTGTAGAAGAGGTAGAGGTCACGAGAAGGTGTAGTAGAGGTAGAGGTTATGAGAAGGTTTAGTAGAGGTAGAGGTTATGAGAAGGTGTAGAAGAGGTCATGAAAAGGTTTAGAAGAGGTAGAGGTTATGAGAAGGTGTCGAAGAGCTAGAGGTTATGAGAAGGTGTCGAAGAGCTAGAGGTTATGAGAAGGTGTAGAAGAGGTAGATGTTATGAGAAGGTGTAGTAGAGGTAGAGGTCATGAGAAGGTGTAGAAGAGGTAGAGGTCACGAGAAGGTGTAGAAGAGGTAGAGGTCATGAGAAGGTGTAGAAGAGCTAGAGGTTATGAGAAGGTGTAGAAGAGGTAGAGGTCACGAGAAGGTGTAGAAGAGGTAGAGGTCATGAGAAGGTGTAGAAGAGGTAGAGGTCACAAGAAGGTGTAGAAGAGGTAGAGGTTATGAGAAGGTGTAGAAGAGGTAGAGGTCATGAGAAGGTGTAGAAGAGCTAGAGGTTATGAGAAGGTGTAGAAGAGGTAGATGTTATGAGAAGGTGTAGTAGAGGTAGAGGTCATGAGAAGGTGTAGAAGAGGTAGAGGTCACGAGAAGGTGTAGAAGAGGTAGAGGTCATGAGAAGGTGTAGAAGAGCTAGAGGTTATGAGAAGGTGTAGAAGAGGTAGAGGTTTTGAGGTGTAGAAGAGGTAGAGGTCACGAGAAGGTGTAGAAGAGGTAGAGGTCATGAGAAGGTGTAGAAGAGGTAGAGGTCACGAGAAGGTGTAGAAGAGGTAGAGGTTATGATAAGGTGTAGAAGAGCTAGAGGTTATGAGAAGGTGTAGAAGAGGTAGATGTTATGAGAAGGTGTAGAAGAGGTAGAGGTCATGAGAAGGTGTAGAAGAGCTAGAGGTTATGAGAAGGTGTAGAAGAGGTAGATGTTATGAGAAGGTGTAGAAGAGGTAGAGGTTATGAGAAGGTGTAGAAGAGGTAGAGGTCATGAGAAGGTGTAGAAGAGGTAGAGGTCATGAGAAGGTGTAGAAGAGGTAGAGGTTATGAGAAGGTGTAGAAGAGGTAGAGGTCACGAAAAGGTATAGAAGAGGTAGAGGTCATGAGAAGGTGTAGAATAGGTAGAGGTCATGAGAAGGTGTAGAAGAGGTAGAGGTTATGAGAAGGTGAAAAAGAGGTAGAGGTCACGAGAAGGTGTAGAAGAGGTAGAGGTCACGAGAAGGTGTAGAAGAGGTAGAGGTTATGAGAAGGTGTAGAAGAGGTAGAGGTCATGAGAAGGTATAGAAGAGGTAGAGGTTATGAGAAGGTGTAGAAGAGGTAGAGGTCACGAGAAGGTGTAGAAGAGATAGAGGTTATGAGAAGGTGTAGAAGAGGTAGAGGTTATGAGACGGTGTAGAAGAGGTAGAGGTTATGAGAAGGTGTAGAAGAGGTAGAGGTCATGAGAACCTTTAGAAGGGGTAGAGGTCATGATAAGGTGTAGAAGAGGTAGAGGTCAGTGACTACATGGTTTATCTTCTTCTCCACTGATGTGAATCACAGAGTACATTGTCCCGTTGAGACTGTTGCTACAGCTAACTACTAGCTTCTGCCACACACACACACACACACACACACACACACACACACACACACACACACACACACACACACACACACACACACACACACACACACACACACACACACACACACACACACATACACATACACATACACATACACTACACTACACTACACACTGGTTGTAAATTGAACCACCCCAAACCCCATTTCATGCACCCTCCTTTTCCCCTCAGGCATCTCACTGGACAGCCCTGGGCCTAAGGGCCCCATGAGGTTGTACTGTATATAGGCCTACAGAGTGAGATCACTGTAAAATCAGGGTTGGATTGACTTGCCGCTTAGACACTGATCTTAGATCAGATTTCCATTTCCCCCTAATGGTTATGGTCAGGACTTGTAGAAAGTAAGCTGATCAGAGGCATTAGTCACCTACTCCCATCTCATCACCCACCCAGAACATTATAGATTACACAGCTCAACCTGCTTTATTATTAAAAGACACACACACAGCTAATCCTAGAACTCTACATTTCAGAGATAATTATTAGAAGCTAAATACCTCCTAAAGGTCTCTCTCTCTCTGTCTCTCTCTCTCTCTCTGTCTCTCTCTCTCTCTGTCTCTCTCTCTCTCTCTCTCTCTCTCTTTCTCTCTCTCTCTCTCTCTCTCTCTCTCTCTCTCTCTCTCTCTCTCTCTCTCTCTGTCTCTGTCTCTGTCTCTCTCTCTCTGTCTCTCTCTGTCTCTCTCTCTCTCTCTATCTCTATGCAAATTCAATTCAAGGGGCTTTATTGGCATGGGAAACATATGTTAACATTGCCAAAAAAAGTGAAATAGATAATAAACAAAAGTGAAATAAACAATAAAAAGTTAACAGTAAACATTACACTCACAAAAGTTCCAAAGGAATAGAGACATTTCAAATGTCATATTATGTTTCTCTCTCTCACTCTCACTCTCTCTCTGTTAATTAGTCTCTCCCCCCCCCCCCCCCTCCCCCTCTTATAGCCAACATAGTAAGGTCTGTGTTTATGTTGACCATGTGTCTGGCTAGGGGTGTATGGGCAAAAGTGTGTGAGTGAGTACATTTTGAGTAAGCATGTGTTTGTATGAAGTAGCCATGTATGTGTCCATAAGTTTGTATGAAGAAGTGTGTGTGTCTGTGTCTGCAGGTTTGGGAGTGTATGCATACATCCGTGTCTGTGTGTGTGATACACACTCCATACACTCTCACAAAGCCATAGTTTGTGTTTGTATGCAGTAGTTGGTTTTCGTGGGTGTCCAGCCGTTTAAAGCCAGGGTGGTTTTCATGGGCTGGAGACACTGCCATAAACACACACACACGCACCCCCACACACACACCAATGCCATAAACACACACGCACGCACTCACACACACACACACACACACACACACACACACACACACACACACCAATGCCATAAACACTGGGGAGAGGCTAGACGTGCTTCTCAATCATCCCAGGACGGAGTGACTGTGGGTGGGCTAAGACAGGATCTCGCTCAGGACTCAGGCCCACTGTGTGTGTGCTCACCAAGCATACAGTGAATGTAGCCACTATGAAGGGGCTGTGTGTGTGACTGGGCAGGGTTTCATCATAGTGACGTTGCAGTCTCTATGGGGTGATGGTTGTATGCTCTGGTTGAGGGGAATAGGGAGGGAGACCCAGTCAGAGAGGTTATGGGGTCTGTGTTTGACTCTACTTGTTGTGTTCTCTGATGTCATGAGGGAAGGCAACAACGGGGGATTTCTTTCCTGTGGTGGATTGGGAGGGAAGTTTTTTGATGGCTTGGATTGTGTGTTTGTGCGTGAATACTGACATTTAAGGATAAGAATAATCCGACTGACCGCATGAAACAGCCAATAGACTTGGGCGTGTGGAAATGATGCTCAGAAATAAATGATTTAATCTTGTCCAGGTTTTTGACCGCTGCTGATTCGTTACTCTGAGAATATGACAAATTTTCCTTCCCAGAAAAGTCTCAACCAACCAACACTAACATCTCTCTTTTTCTTTGTGTTTCAGATTACACAAGGACTCCACCACCATGGTGCCCTTCCTCCTCCTCCTCCTCTCCTCCTCTTCCTCTGTTCTCTCCAGTGACTGCCCAGAGGATTGCTCCTGTCAGGCCCAGGGTTCCATCTTCTGCATCCAGCGTCGTTCCACGGTCGTCCCCCGCGGCCTCCCTTCCTCTGTGAAACATCTCTACGTCTTCCAGAACGGCATCAATACTTTAGCCCAGGATGACTTCACAGGTAGGTGGCGTTCAGGTTAGAGAAGGTTTCCAGTTCTAATCCCATATGTGACAGGAAAATATTTGTTTAGGAGTGGGCCGGCAAATGGAGTGTTGCTGGATCAGTGTCCTGGATGCCATTTCTTGCTGTTGTGCCCTTGAGCAAGGCACTTGACCCCTGAAATGCTACCCTCTGCTTGAACCTTTCCAACCTCTGTATGTGTGTCTTTCGAGGGTTTGGAATAAAGTAGAACACAAGTTTTTCCATTGTAAATCCGTTTGCATTGGAATGTAAAGTAACTTCATCTTCTTCTTCTTTAGGCCTGGGGCAACTGGAGATGCTGGACCTGTCCCAGAATAAACTCACGGAGGTCCCGGATGGGGTCTTTGAAACGCTATCTTCGCTGAGGAATCTCGATTTGTCCGCAAACTACATTACCCACATCTCCAAGGAAAGCTTCTCCGGATTGGTGCAACTCGAGAGGCTGTATCTCCATGGCAACCGCATCAAGAGCATCCAATCGGAGGCCTTCGAGGTTCTGGAGGATCTTCTGGAACTGAAGCTCCAGGGGAACCAGTTGACCGGTCTCCCAATGCTCCGTCTCCCCAGGCTTCTCCTCCTTGATCTCAGCTTCAACTCTCTCCCGACGCTGGGTCCCCAAGACCTCCAGGCCCCCCACCTCGAGTCGCTCAAAGTGGCTGCGTTGGGGCTCACCACCCTGGACTCGGATCTGATGGCCTCCCTGGGGAACCTCCATGACCTTGATGTGTCCCAGAACCAGCTGGAGGGGATGCCTAAAGCATTGAAGGCCACCCGGGGGCTGATCAGGCTCAGCCTGGCTGCCAACCCCATTGGGGAGCTCCGGAACGAGGACTTCCAGGTAAATACATTTTCTTAAAAATGTGTCAAATATTCCTGTAATTGATGGGTCAATAACACATGGCTTATGCCCTGAAACTGCTCCATGGGATTTACTATGTCAAGCCTCTGGTCCAACCTATCCAAACTGTGTGTTTATGTTGTTTAGTGGGATTGGGATCATTTGTGAACATAGGACAATAAAGTATTCTTCTTTTCCAGAGTCTGGTGGGTCTCCAGGAGCTGGATATCAGTGGGCTGAACCTCCAGGGCTTGCCCCAGGGTTTCTTCCAGCTCTTCCCCAGGCTGGGGCACCTCACGGCGGCCGAGAATCCCTTCAACTGTCTCTGTCCTCTGGCCTGGTTCCCTGGCTGGCTGAAAGAGAAGAATGTGGATCTGGGACGCACAGAGGAGACAAGGTGCCACTTCCCACCAGTGAATGCTGGCAAGGTATTGTCTTAATATTTTGTAATTCTAATACTAAATATATTTTATTTATTTTTCCTGTGAAACACATTTAGTTTCTGGCTTGTATGAAATGGGATACAAATAAAGTTTGATTTGATTTGAAGGTGCTGGCGGAGCTGGACCATCCAGATTTCGGCTGTCCACCTACGACCACTGTCATGACCAATGCCCTAGGGGAGGGGAGTACTTCCGCACCCCCCATTCCGACTACATCCCCTGGAAACACACATACCAACGCCATCCCCCCACCTCCGCCATTCCCTAGTGATGAACCATCCTCAACGGAGACAGACATTGAGAGTCGTCCCCCTCCTCCAGCTTCTCCCACTTCCGCTTTCAGGGACCAGGGGGATGAGGGCCACATCTGCCCGCCGAACATCTGCCTCAATGGGGGTACGTGCCGCTTCGATCCTCTGGGACAGCTTGGATGTCTCTGTCCCCGCGGAACTCTGGGCCTGTACTGCGAGAACCTGGAGTCGTCTAACCACAACCAGCCACCTCTCCAAACTTCCGCCCCAGAGGTTTTGGCATCCATGGTCGCCCCCATTGTAACCTCTGATCCCAATGACATCAGTTCCCGTCAGGTGACCTCCACGTCCATCCTCCTCGACCTGCACCGTTTCCTCGAGACGAGGCCGCACATCCGCGGGATTAAGCTGACCTACCGGAACCTCTCAGGGCCCGACCGGCGCCCCATGTCCCTCAGCGTCCCCGCCTCATACCCAGAGTACACCCTCCGAGGGCTCCGGCCCAACTGTACCTACTCTGTGTGCGCCAGCCCCCTGGCAGAGAGGGTGAACGGGGGTGGAGGTAGCCCTACCGAGGGAGGGTCTTGTATGGAGGCTCGTACCGAGGGAGGTCCCCAAGCTTCGTCCTTGGAGCCCCAGGTGGATGATCAGAGCCAGCTCACCTACACCCTCATCCCAGCCTTGGCTGCTCTCGCCCTGGTCACGGGGGTGGCGCTGGTGGCCATCCTGGTTCTTTTCCTCCGGAGGAGACGGGCTCACATGGCACTGGAAGGGGGTGAGATGGGATCAATGGAACTGGAGGGCCTTAAGGGTTGTCTGGAGAACGGCGTGGGGAACGGGGGCACCCTTCCCCACAAGGGAGCGGATATCGCCCCCTGTCACACCTCCACCCTGACCCAGCCACAAAATGGCGGATCGTCACATCCCCTTCCACAAAATGGTGGTTTAGAATATGAGGCCCCCCTCATGAAGGGACAGGGGCACTGTCCATCGAATAATAATGTGGCATCCTTGAAGCCATCGTATTTCTAGAAACTCAGTCTGTTGTCTTAATGGATTTCTTAATATTTCTCTGAGACTCAATGCACTCAATGACATTCAGAGCTATGGAAGGGAACAGAAGTAACTACCCCTGTAGAGGGTAACGCTACGCCCCGCTATCTCTAAGTGGATGGGAGGACTCTACCATTATGGGGCAGTGAAAGGGGGGTGTTTTAGCTCATCCAGCAGAGTTCAAGTTGATAGAAATGTAACAAGTATTTAAACCTGAAGTGCAATCGCCATGCCAAAAAGGGTCTATCTTATAATCGGACTGAAAACGGAAGTGCCTTCTTGCATTGACATGATATGCTGTAATAATGATGCTTTTATTTTTTAAATGTTGATATTTTTAAAAGAACTGCATTGAATGAGTTGCAATCCTGTTGCTGGATCAGGAGATTAAGAGAGCGGGGTTTGTGGAGGTATGGGGAAGGCACAGAGTCAAGGTTTGGAGGAGTAGAGGTGGAGATAGAAACACAGGTGTGTGTGTGCTCTGTAGACTGTTCAGCACTTCCTGAAATGAACGAGGCACCCCTCCCCACCTGCCCCCTGGCAGAACTTGCACTGAAGAGAAACTCTCTGCAACATTACAGCCCTTCCCAGAGACTTAACCGAAGGTAGTGAAATGCTGATTCTGTAGAGATGGTACCACGGACAGAATACAGTTTTAGACGACCCCCCCCCCCCCCAACGAACTGGTATTATCAACCCCCACCAGGGTTGATCAACTTGCTGTGAAAGGCATGTGGAACAATTGAAGAGAAAAGGCAAGGAGACCCTATTCCCTTTAAGTGTGCTACTTTTGACCATTAAAATGTTGACATTTTAGTCATTCAGCAGACGCTGTCATCCAGAGTGACTTACAGTTGGTGCGTTCATCTTAAGATAGCTAGGTGGGACAACCACATATCACAGTCGTAGTGAGTACACTCATCTTAAGATAGCTAGGTGGAACAACCACATATCACAGTCGTAGTGAGTACACTCATCTTAAGATAGCTAGGTGGGACAACCACATATCACAGTCTTAGTGAGTACACTCATCTTAAGATAGCTAGGTGGAACAACCACATATCACAGTCGTAGTGAGTACACTCATCTTAAGATAGCTAGGTGGAACAACCACATATCACAGTCTTAGTGAGTACACTCATCTTAAGATAGCTAGGTGGGACAACCACATATCACAGTCGTAGTGAGTACACTCATCTTAAGATAGCTAGGTGGGACAACCACATATCACAGTCTTAGTGAGTACACTCATCTTAAGATAGCTAGGTGGGACAACCACATATCACAGTCGTAGTGAGTACACTCATCTTATGATAGCTAGGTGGGACAACCACATATCACAGTCGTAGTGAGTACCCTCATCTTAAGATAGCTAGGTGGGACAACCACATATCACAGTCTTAGTGAGTACACTCATCTTAAGATAGCTAGGTGGGACAACCACATATCACAGTCGTAGTGAGTACACTCATCTTAAGATAGCTAGGTGGGACAACCACATATCACAGTCGTAGTGAGTACACTCATCTTAAGATAGCTAGGTGGGACAACCACATATCACAGTCGTAGTGAGTACACTCATCTTATGATAGCTAGGTGGGACAACCACATATCACAGTCGTAGTGAGTACACTCATCTTAAGATAGCTAGGTGGGACAACCACATATCACAGTCGTAGTGAGTACACTCATCTTAAGATAGCTAGGTGGGACAACCACATATCACAGTCTTAGTGAGTACACTCATCTTAAGATAGCTAGGTGGGACAACCACATATCACAGTCGTAGTGAGTACACTCATCTTAAGATAGCTAGGTGGGACAACCACATATCACAGTCTTAGTGAGTACACTCATCTTAAGATAGCTAGGTGGGACAACCACATATCACAGTCTTAGTGAGTACACTCATCTTAAGATAGCTAGGTGGGACAACCACATATCACAGTCGTAGTGAGTACACTCATCTTATGATAGCTAGGTGGGACAACCACATATCACAGTCGTAGTGAGTACACTCATCTTAAGATAGCTAGGTGGGACAACCACATATCACAGTCGTAGTGAGTACACTCATCTTAAGATAGCTAGGTGGGACAACCACATATCACAGTCGTAGTGAGTACACTCATCTTAAGATAGCTAGGTGGGACAACCACATATCACAGTCGTAGTGAGTACACTCATCTTAAGATAGCTAGGTGGGACAACCACATATCACAGTCGTAGTGAGTACACTCATCTTATGATAGCTAGGTGGGACAACCACATATCACAGTCGTAGTGACTACACTCATCTTATGATAGCTAGGTGGGACAACCACATATCACAGTCGTAGTGAGTACACTCATCTTAAGATAGCTAGGTGGGACAACCACATATCACAGTCGTAGTGATAGCTAGGTGAGACAACCACATATCACAGTCGTAGTGAGTACGTTTTTCCTCAACAAAGAAGTTATCGGGCAAGTGTCGGAAAAAACGAATGCAGTCGGAAAGGACTAGTGCTCTGGTCAAAAGTAGTGCACTAAATAGGGAATAGGGTGTTACTTGGGACCCAGCCTCTGTCCTTAGAGGCGTGGTCAGTAGCTGTGACGGACGCTATTTGAAGATTGTTGTTGTCGAGCAGGTTCCATATGATGTTTTTGTAATGTGTTTTGTATGTATTTTTTATAGTTGATTTCTCTGTTGCTGTCATGCTGTTTCTCCAGTCTTGTTGTAGTCAGAAATGTTGATGCTGTATTGAATTGTGCTGTTCCCTTGACCCGGCAATGGGTTGGGGTCCATTTCATTTAAATTCAGAAAGTTTAGAATTGAAATGTTTCATTTACTATTAAAGATGAGTTTTCCTTTGTTAAATAGGTCATTCCAATTCACCTGAATTTACTGAATTTAGATTCAATTTACCCCTACCCAAAACGCTTCAAATTTTGATCATGTAAAAATTGTTCACCAAGTAAATGTGAATAAGAAGTGTCAGAAACAGCACAGACTCTAAACTCTAAACTCCCACACTCTTCTTCTTTACTGTCTAAAACCAGTCTGCCAACTACAATAGCCTGCCAAAGTTACATAAGGACACGGTTAGCTCCAGAAACCCCAATCCTTGTCCCAAATGACACCCTATTCTCTACATAGCACACTACTTATGAACAGAGTCCTATGGGCCCTGGTCAGAAGTAGTGTACTTTAGAGAATTAGGGTGCCATTTGGGATGTAAACCTAGTCTCTTTTTGAACGCTCAAGCTCCAAAACTGTCCTCAAAGCTCTGTCACCGCAAACCCTGAGCCATTAAAGTGGCACACACACATGCTGAAAAAAGCACAAGAGTTCAAAGACTTTGAGAGCAATTTACTATATGTGTCGAAGGAGTGGAAACCAGTCATTTCCTTGACTTGCTACTAACTGTGGCGTTTTGAAGATATGGCCGCAGTTAGCCAATGAGATCCTCAGTAGCTTTTTATTGTTTTACTCTCTCTCTTTCTATTTTTCTCTTTCTGTGTCTCTGGTTTTGTCTCTCTCTGCTTCTCTATCTCTCTGCCTCTCTCTCTGACTCTGTCATTCTCTCTCTCTCCCTGTTTCCCCCATCTCTTTCTCTCTCTCTTTTTCTCTTTATTCTATTTTCTTCCTCTCGTTCTCTTTCCTTTTCTTTTTTCTCTCTCTCTTTGTTTCCTTCACCCCTCCCTTTGTCTCGGTCAGCAAGGTTCTTGGCCGTGTTTTCGGGCCTGTTTTGCTTGCCTGCAGCCAACTAGACTATGAAAAGTTCATACGGAATGTAAATCGCGCCGTTCTGATATATTTATCTTTGTTTCCTGTCTTGGAGAATGGGAAGTACAAATGTGTCACCATTCAATTTCTTTTTCTGTTTTCTTTCTCTCATTTTTGTTGTTGTTCTTTTCTTTTCTTGATCCCTCTCTGTCTCTCTCTCTGCCTGTCTCTCTCTCTGCCTGTCTGTCTCTCTCTCTGCCTGTCTGTCTCTTTCTCTGCCTGTCTCTCTCTCTCTCTGCCTGTCTGTCTCTCTCTCTCTGCCTGTCTGTCTCTCTCTCTGCCTGTCTGTCTCTTTCTCTGCCTATCTCTCTGTCTCTCTCTCTGCCTGTCTCTCTTCCTCTCTCTCTGCCTGTCTCTCTGTCTCTCTCTCTGCCTGTCTCTCTGTCTCTCTCTCTCTCTGTATGTCTCTCTGTCTCTCTCTCTGCCTGTTGGTCTCTCTCTGCCTGTCTCTCTGTCTCTCTCTCTGCCTGTCTCTCTGTCTCTCTCTCTGTATGTCTCTCTGTCTCTCTGTCTCTCTCTCTGCCTGTCTCTCTCTCTCTGCCTGTCTCTCTGTTGTTGTTGTTGTAAGGAACATGTGCCTATTTCTGTGACATACTCTACAATCTCACTACACCAGTTTATGTCTTGGTAGATAGAAAACAGTTTCTGTGTGTGTGTGTGTGTGTGTGTGTGTGTGTGTGTGTGTGTGTGTGTGTGTGTGTGTGTGTGTGTGTGTGTGTGTGTGTGTGTGTGTGTGTGTGTGTGTGTGTGTGTGTGTGTGTGTGTGTGTGTGTGTGTGTGTGTGTGTGTGTGTGTGTGTGTGTGTGTGGGCAAAAAAAAGGAGATTCAATAATTTCATCCCTATTCTCCATCAACCATCTTATTTTCTACTGCCTGTCTTCTTTCTCTCCTTCTTTTACTGTCTTTCTTCATGCTCTCAATCATCCAACAGAAACCAAGAACCATACGCTCATATATCTGTTCACTAAAACCTCAACTGGAAGAAGAAATCCTATACAGCTTTATATACTGTAGCATGAGGGACCGGACATTTTTGAAATATTTTCAACTTGCTTTGTTACGTTCTCTATTCATTTTGGGAAAGCCTTTGTCTTATTATGTTAATGTTTTGTTTTTCTGTAAAAAAGTGTTTGTTTTGGATATGAAATGACATAAAAAAAGAATATGAAAAAAATATATTGGTCATATCTTGGTCAGTGACTCTCTAGCCTGGTTTATACCTTGTTCTAACATGTGGACTGCGTTCAGATCGTGCACACGATTACAAGAAGCACTGTGATCTGATTGTGATCAGATCTTATAAATGTTAACAGACAAGATCAGGTCAAGATCAGAATGAAGGTCGCATGTTAACGGCAGGTATAAACAGGGCTTCTGTCTTTTAGGTTTTTGACACCATAGACATATACATCATTGTGTGAGACCAAGTGTATCATAAAACACTCACAAATACTACAGTACAGTACACACACGTACTACATACACATACTACACATTTATTACATCAGTTACTAAATCCTCTTTAAACTCCTCACAGTAGTCAATATGGACCAAACACATTCACTACACATTTATTACATCATCACTAAATCCCCTTTAAACTCCTCACAGTAGTCAATATGGACCAAACACATTTACTACACATTACATCAGTTACTAAATCCCCTTTAAACTCCTCACAGTAGTCAATATGGACCAAACACATTTACTACACATTACATCAGTTACTAAATCCCCTTTAAACTCCCCACAGTAATCAATATGGACCAAACACATTTACTACACATTACATCAGTTACTAAATCCCCTTTAAACTCCCCACAGTAGTCAATATGGACCAAACACATTCACTACTGTACATACTATACACTGTACATAACCTTAATACATTACTTCACCTCAGGTCCTCAAGCTGACAGTAAATATGGGTTGAATGTTACACACAGTGCTTAATGACCCTAGTAATATAAGCATTAGGGCATTAGTCAGTCTTTCCTACTGACTGGGGATTTAAGGAACGACAGACAGATGTGTGTTGCCAGCTTGTTGAAGGGCCATTCCCAGAAATTATAGCTAGGAATACACACACACACACACACACACACACACACACACACACACACACACACACACACACACACACACACACACACACACACACACACACACACACACACACACACACACTTTCACTGCATCCCTATGACGCTGTGTTGGTTACTGGAATGAACAAATGTTCTTGTATTTTTCCTAAATCATCAAGAAGGTTTTGCCAATGGGAAAATATGACAAACATAAGACAATTTAAATCCTATAAATGAATACATTAAAGTCCTGGTTGTTTGCTTTGTGGGGAGATTGGTAAATGACTGCGGTACCCACCAGTACTAGCCTACAAGGATTAGAAAACACACACACCACTTCTCTCTCTCACTCTCAGTGTCGCTCTTTGTCTTTCAATTCAATTTAAAGGCTTTATTGGCATGGGAAACATATGTTTACATTGCTTAAGCAAGTGAAATAGATCAACAAATGTGAGAAGAAACAATTTGTTTTTAACAAAAAACAGTAAACAGACTCAAAGGTCTCTCTCTCTCTTTCTCTCCCTCTCTCTTTTCCCCCTCTTTCTCCCTCCCTCACTCTCCCCCTCACTCTCCCTCTTTTGCTCTCTCTCTTTCTCTCTCTCCCTCTGCCTTTCTCTCTCTCTGATTGCTTAATTGTCATGAAATACAATTTGTAGATATTGCCAAAGCAGTATAGTGGTCCAGCATTTCAGTAAATACAGTATAGTACAGTACAATGCAATGAGGATAATGAACTACAGTTAAATAATTCCCAGCTTTATGTCATTAGTAAATACATTTCCTCTTGGGTGTCCAGTGCTTTGAATTGCAAGAATGTTTTGGGGCTTAATTTGAAATAGTGATTAAATGTGAGTGTCCTTTACAATTAAAGGGACTCTTCAGCGTTTCGCTCTGCATCATTTAGTACTTTCTTTTGGATATTTAGACAATTCTGCAGAATTCTGTATGTAGATCTTCTATTGGGTTTTTCTCTCAATGCTTATAATCGTAATTACAGGTTGGACCCCAAACCACTCTTCCATATAGTACAATTGGTAAAATTACACTGTTGAATATTTAGCACCGGATTTGGATAGGAATAATTATTTGTGATAAAATGCTTCGCAGGCTTTTTCTTTTAGTGTTTTCACTGCCAGAACAAATCCACCAGAGGCTCTGATTGTTAATCCCAGGTAGTTGTACATTGGGCATGCTCAACCATGGTGTGTTTAACCATGAAGGAGTTTCCGCTGCTCTGATTCCTGGCCTTTTTCTGGAAAATCACAACTTTGGTTTTCTGAAAGTTCCTGTTGACTGCCCAGTTGTTGCTGTATTCCCAAATAATGTTAAGTTGTTCCTGTAAACCTTGCTCTGTTGGTGACAGTAAGACAAGGTAATCTGCATAGAGCAGGAATCTGACCTCATCTTTGAGGGTGAGTCCGGGGGCTGCAGATGGGTCCAACGACACTGCTACTTCGTTGATGTAGACGTTGAACAGGGTTGGACTTAATCCTTAAGAGTCGTTTGACGCACCCGTGTGAGGAAGGTCTGTATAACAGTTTCCACATGTTACTGGTGACACATTTTCTCCTGTAGTTATTAGGGTCTAATTTGTCACCTGTTTTATATATGGGGGTTATGAGCCCCTGGTTCCAAGTATCAGGCAAGCAGCCACTCTCCCAAACCAGGATGAATAGTTTGAATAAGGCATCTTGCAACTCAGGAGTACTCTGTTTAAGCATTTCATTCCTGATGCTATCAGGGCTACATGCCTTTTTGTTGTTGAAAGTTCAGCGTGTGTAATTTGGTAGTCAATTGGGTTCTGGTTGTTTTTAATTGTGTGTTCTAGAGCTGAGTTTTTCTTGCATATTTTGGGGGTTTAAAGTAAGGTCTTCTGATGGTATTATTCCATAGATACTTTCAAAGTGATCTTTTCAAATGTTTTGCATGTTTCGGTCCTTCCTCTGTTGTCCATTTAGACCATTCCATTTCTCCCACAACTGGTGTCCATCAATGGAGTGCAGTTCTCAAAATGCTTCCATCTGAGGCTTTGTTTGTATATTCTCTCAATGTGTCACAATATTGTTGCCCTACGTCTCTATCCTGTGATTTGTGATGTTTTCTATTTGATAAAGATCAACAACAAAAAATATCCTTAAACCATTTCTCTTTTTGAGGTTTCCAATTAGCACTGTTTTTTCTTTTGAATACATTTGCTTTTGTGGCTCCTTTATGATTGATCTCATTACATTTATTCACAGCCAACTCTATGGCAGGGAGGTTTGGGCTGAATGTACTTGAAAGGAAATCATTGATGCAGTTTGTAGTTTCTGAGCAGGGTACTGCTGTATTGAAGTGTGATACGCTGTCAGGGGCCCATCTGTTCGTTTTATTTATTTAGATTAATCAGTGTACAGGGCTCTGTTTGTGTGGTCTTTGGGTGGAGAAGTCTTTCCAAAACCACACTGTCTCTCTCCAGTCCTTCTCAGGCATCCTGTTCTGTGTCTGTCTCCATGGGAACCAAATAAATGGACAGAAACAGAACTCCCCTCTGCTCTGTTCCGAGCAGGACTCATGTCTCAGGTATGTGAGTCAGCCACGCTGTGGAGATGACATGGCAGGTTGCAGTAGTCAGACCAGCAAATATATCACTGGGTCGTCAATAGTCAGGCCTTGAAAACATACATATAGATACATGACTAGGGGCCCGATTCAGACTTGAGTTAGTAGACTTAACATGGGTCTGCATTTTTGGACTTAAGCCCATGTCAAGTCAACTTATCTCAAGTCTAAATAGGGTCCTAAGCTAGGCCTAAAAATCACAAGAGATACAACCAGACTTCATAATGTATACGTGTTGTGCCACACAGTCCTACGATGGATTCATCAGTAAAACTTTAACAACTTCACACTGGACACAGATGTCAGTTCAACGTCTAGTTTTCATTTACATTTGGTTGAGTTGTCAACTAATGTGAATTCAACTTGAAATCAACAAAAAGTTTCACCATGTCATTGGATTCAGGTTAAAAGTTGGGCGACATTCCCTACGTTGATGACTTATTGCAAATCCAATCAGTTTTCCACGTTGATTCAACATCGTCACTTTGAATTTTTTGGTTGAAATGACGTGGAAGGAAAGTTGATTGGACCAGGTTTTGCCCTTTGGGTTGTAGTGGTGGTGTGTGTGTAATGTACCGATACTCTCTTACCTGTGTGGTCCCTCCTTCTTCTTACTTTCATTTCCAATAATGAAGAAGGGATGAAGAAAGAAGGGATTATTTTCCTCCTGGCAGGTGGCATTGTGCGCCAGCACCATTGTTCCAGCTGAGAGGCTCAAAGCAGCCATTGTGGTTTTCAGACGGGGCAGGGTTTTTAAATTAAGTTTCCAAATTCCTCAGGAAATTGCTGGTGAGTAAACATTTTTGCTTCCCTCGATCTTTGGAAACTCAGCAAAAAAACAAACGGCCCTTTTTCAGGACCCTGTTTTTCAAAGATAATTCATAAAAATCCAAATAACTTCACAGATCTTCATTGTAAAGGGTTTAAACACTGTTTCCCATGGTTGTTCAATGAACCATAAACAATTAATGAACATGCACCTGTAGAACGGTCGTTAAGACGCTAACAGCTTACAGACGGAAGGCAATTAAGGTCACAGTTATGAAAACTTAGGACACTAAAGAGGCCTTTCTACTGACTCTGAAAAACACCAAAAGAAAGATGCCCAGGGTCCCTGCTCATCTGCGTGAATGTGCCTTAGGCATGCTGCAAGGAGGCATGAGGACTGCAGATGTGGCCAGGGCAATAAATTGTAATGTCCGTACTGTGAGACACCTAAAACAGCGCTACAGGGCGACAGGACAGACAGCTGATTGTCCTCGCAGTGGCAGACCACGTGTAACAACACCTGCACAGGATCGGTACATCCGAACATCACACCTGCGGGACATGTACAGGATGGCAACAACAACCGCCCGAGTTACACCAAGAACGCACAATCTCTCCATCAGTGCTCAGACTGTTCGCAATAGTCGGAGAGAGGCTGGACTGAGGGCTTGTAGGCCTGTTGTAAGGCAGGTCCTCACCAGACATCACCGGCAACAACGTTGCCTATGGGCACAAACCCACCGTCGCTGGACCAGACAGGACTGGCAAAAAGTGCTCTTCTCTGACGAGTCGCGGGTTTGTCTCACCAGGGGTGATGGTCGGATTCCCGTTTATCGTTAAAGGAATGAGCGTTACACCGAGGCCTGTACTCTGGAGCGGGATCCATTTTGGAGGTGGAGGGTCTGTCATGGTCTGGGGCGGTGTGTCACAGCATCATAGGACTGAGCTTGTTGTCATTGCAGGCAATCTCAACGCTGTGCATTACAGGGAAGACACCCTCCTCCTTCATGTGGTACCCTTCCTGCAGGCTCATCCTGACATGACCCCCCAGCATGGCAATGCTACCAGCCATACTGCTCATTCTGTGCATGATTTCCTGCAAGACAGGAATGTCAGTGTTCTGCCATGGCCAGCGAAGGGCCCGGATCTCAATCCCATTGAGCATGTCTGGGACCTGATGGATTGGAGGTTGAGGGCTAGGGCCATTCCCCCCAGAAATGTCCGGGAACTTGCAGGTGCCTTGGTGGAAGAGTGGGGTAACTTCTCAGAAATAACTTGCAAATCTGGTGTAGTCCATGAGGAGATGCACTGCAGTACTTAATGCAGCTGGTGGCCACATCAGATACTGACTGTTACTTTTGATTTGGACCCCCCTTTGTTCATTTTGACCCCCCCCCCTTTGTTCCTTTTTCCATTTCTGTTAGTCACATGTCTGTGGAACTTGTTCAGTTTATGTCTCAGATGATGAATCTTGTTATGTTCATGCAAATATTTACACATGCTGAGTTGCTGAGTTTCTGTTTGTGTGTTTTGTGAAAGAAGAGCATGTTTTATTCTAAAGACTGTTGGATGCTTGGCTGAGGATGTTTGTTAAGAATAGCATTAAGAATAGTGTTAAAAGCAGACAGTCGAGTTTCTTGTGTGATTCCTTTTCTTCTGTTGTGCATTTTCATTATTCTGAATGATATGTTTTTCCTCTCATTTTGACTTGCTAGCATACATGGAATGGCTGTAAGGAAAGTCAAGTCCTGAGTAGTGTCTGGTGTTTTGATGCATGGGTTAAGGGGTTCGGCGTCTAGAATAATGCAATATTGCATAGGATGAGGACGAGGGGGACGTGTGTATGCAGACACTATCCAAATAATCCCATAATTAACAAAAACCTGAACTTCACAGCCTGTCACTCAAAAACTGTCGTGATGACCCTGCAATAGTGCAATAGAGGGAAAGATAGAGGGAAAGACCTTACGGGGAGACAGGGGAAAAGATAGAGGAAAGAAAAGAGAGAGAAAAAGGGAAGATAAAGAAATGTATTTATTTGACAAATATAGCTTTATTTAAAACAGGCCAGTTTGCAGGTGGTGTAAGGGTGGAAAGGGGGGAGGAGCAATGTTCCCTTAAAAATGTTTTTCAGCACTGAGCAAATGTCAGGTCTGCTGAGCGCAAACCTGAATGTGGTGAAAATTCCGTGCAACTTCTGGTGTGCGTTTACTATGAACACAGGCTGTGCTTTAAGTTTCACTTTTAAAGGGGCAAACTAGAGAGTTGAGTGAAGTTCAATCTCATGCTCCTCTGCGCTGGCGGATATTTATTCTCTGCGCTGGCGGATATTTATTCTCTGCGCTGGCGGATATTTATTCTCTGCGCTGGCAGATATTTCTTCTCTGCGCTGGCGGATATTTCTTCTCAGCGCTGGCGGATATTTATTCTCTGCGCTGGCAGATATTTCTTCTCTGCGCTGGCGGATATTTCTTCTCTGCGCTGAGGGATATTTCTTCTCTGCGCTGGCGGATATTTCTTCTCTGCGCTGGCGGATATTTCTTCTCTGCGCTGGCGGATATTTCTTCTCTGCGCTGGCGGATATTTCTTCTCTGCGCTGGCGGATATTTCTTCTTTGCGCTGGCGGATATTTCTTCTCTGCGCTGGCGGATATTTCTTCTCTGCGCTGGCGGATATTTCTTCTCTGCGCTGGCGGATATTTCTTCTCTGCGCTGGCGGATATTTCTTCTCTGCGCTGGCGGATATTTCTTCTCTGCGCTGGCGGATATTTCTTCTCTGCGCTGGCGGATATTTCTTCTCTGAGCTGGCGGATATTTCTTCTCTGCGCTGGCGGATATTTCTTCTCTGCGCTGGCGGATATTTATTCTCTGTGCTGGCAGATATTTCTTCTGCACTGCGGGGAGGTGGGGTGAGGAGAGGGGAGGAGGGTTGAGGAGGTGAGGGGGATGAAACTATGCACTGATCTTTGGGCTAGATAATGTCTCAAACTGGCCTTTTAAGCCTTCAACCCCTGACTATTGAACACAGTTTATGTCTAGTAGATATAACTTATGCCATATTACGACCTTGGACAACACACACAAAACATTCCCAAATGTGCTGTTGGTTTTCACTTTCCCCTGAGTATGACGTACACCTGAACAAAATGTGTTGGAGAGAAAGAGAGATAGATACAAACAAACAAAGTAAGAAAGAGGGAGAGAGAAAGGGAAAGTTTACTACAACTGCACACACATCTATGTTTTGTGTCTGTTGGATGTCTAAGCAGCCTTGGAGAGGGAGCCCTCTGGCACAAAGGCAACATGGCGCCTGAATGAAGGATGAATGACATATCTCAATGTCTCTTCAAATGCTTTATGCATTTAGTATGCATTCTGGCACAGGCTTTAATTACAGATCTTGGATCAGCTTTCAACTTTTAGGAGGACGAAACAAAAACTGACCCCAAATCAGTGTTTAGGGACAAATGCATCTCAAACTAGCATACTCTTTCTGAAAGTCACTTCAGCAAACTCTTTCTGAAAATCACTTCAGCATACTCTCTTTCTGAAAATCACTTCAGCATACTCTTTCTGATAATCACTTCAGCATACTCTCTCTGATAATCCCTTCAGCATACTCTCTTTGATAATCACTTCAGCATACTCTTTCTGATAATCACTTCAGCATACTCTTTCTGATAATCACTTCAGGATACTCTTTCTGATAATCACTTCAGCATACTCTTTCTGCTAATCACTTCAGCATACTCTCTTTGATAATCACTTCAACATACTCTTTCGGATAATCACTTCAGCATACTCTTTCTGATAATCACCTCAGCATACTCTTTCTGATAATCACTTCATCATACTCTTTCTGGAAATCACTTCAGCATACTCTTTCTGGTAATCACTTCAGCATACTCTTTCTGACAATCACTTCAACATACTCTTTCTGATAATCACTTCAGCATACTCTTTCTGATAATCATTTCAGCATACTCTTTCTGATAATCACTTCAGCATACTCTCTTTGATAATCACTTCAACATACTTTTTCTGATAATCACTTCAACATACTTTTTCTGATAATCACTTCAGCATACTCTTTCTGATAATCATTTCAGCATACTCTTTCTGATAATCTGT